>NC_069711.1:31209596-31402096 GCF_027358585.1 Pangasianodon hypophthalmus | reverse complement strand
TGACCACCTTCTGACCAATCAGATTCGAGAATTCAACAGCTCTGTGGTATAAGTCTGTCTTAAGGCATGAAAACAGAACTTGTTTTCTGCCTTATGAGTACTTGTAATATTTATGAGTACTTGTAATATTTAGAGCACAGGACAACACAACCGCTAAGTAACTGCGCAATTCTGTTTTGTAAATAAACTATAAAATAGAGGCTATTTTTTTTCACCCAGAAACCAAGAGGGGGTGTAAACTTTTTAACTGTAGCTTCAAGCTGTAGCTGCTTTTAATATGTCTTTTGTAGCTGCAGCGTTTCCCTGAAGAACAGCGTTAATATTGATGAAAGTGCTGTTTCTGAAACTTTGGCGGCTCTAAGCGGTATCTTATTTGCCCCAGTGCATCCATATGGTGCCCCCCGGTGGCTCGGAGGCCGTAAGTGACACATCTTATAGCTAGAAACTATTTTTAAAAATTATTTTAAACAGCTATTTTTTTTAAATGATGACTTTCAACGACACTGTTTGTTATCTGAGCTCACTTAGTACCACAACCTTTTGAATAAATGATTTCTTAATTTAAAAAAGAAAAACCCCAAATTAAAATACTAAATAAAACATATAATAGGGACCTAATTGTAAAAAAAATAAAAATAAAAAATAAAATAAATCTTCAGTGAAAAATGTGTATGATCTTCTTCTTATTTCCTCTTCTCTAACACACAGTACAGAATGGGGAGTACAGGAGTGTTGTGCATTATTATTATTATTATTATTATTATTATTATTATTATTATTATTATTATCAGGCTCAGCACTCGTCTGAGGAGAGGGTTCGAGCCGCCTGTGTGATCCAGGCTGCATGGAGAGCTCATCAGACCCGATGCAGGCTGAAGAAACTCCCCAGAGCCGTGAGTGTGTTACAGCGGAGCTTCAGGTGACTTCTTTCAGTTTTCATACAAAACTTAGATTTCACTGTGGTAGATTTAAATGAGTCAGTATATAAGAGATTCAGCTGTATGTTCTGCATGTGTATTTTTATATGTGTGTGTGTGTGTGTGTGTGCAGAGAGAGGAGACGCCAGAGGCAGGCAGAGACAGAGAAACGTCTTGCGGAGGAAGAACTGCGTCATCAAGTGCGTCTGCGCAGACAGAGAGCGATTCGGCAGTTCCGGCAGCGGCAGCTTCATCTGATGGAGATTCTTCCTGCAGGTAACACACACGATCACACACTTAATCCGTTACCAGGAGAAATGTTGTCCACTAAACACTGGTTTTCCCCAAATTGTTGTTTTTTTTTTCTTGGAGAGAAATTGTAAATTAGAAGTACCATTTTAGAGATAAAGACCTTTGCATTTAATAGCAGTTCATTAACTGTAATAACTCTGACACACACACAAACATTATCTGATGTGCTGCAGGTGACACAAGAACCTCATGTCTGTGTGTATGTGTCAAGAATAATGATATTGTGTGTGTGTGTGTGTGTGTGTGTGTGTGTTGTAGAGCACCTGGCGCAGTTCCTGGGCGAGCTGGAGAACAGAGCAGCTCTGCTGATCCAGAGAGTGTGGAGAGGACAC
Source organism: Pangasianodon hypophthalmus (assembly GCF_027358585.1). Lineage (NCBI taxonomy): Eukaryota > Metazoa > Chordata > Actinopteri > Siluriformes > Pangasiidae > Pangasianodon > Pangasianodon hypophthalmus. The sequence continues at coordinate 31,400,535 of NC_069711.1, read as the reverse complement.
AGAGAGAGACGGCGGTTTGAGCAGAACAGATATCATCTCAGACAGCACAAAGCTGCAGTGACTCTGCAGAGAGCAGTGAGCGAGACACACACATAACCAAACACACTTTAAACAGTTTAATACACACATTACACACAGTCCTTACCTGCAGTTAAGACAAGAGAGACTCTGAGCCTGAACTCAGATAATACGCACACTGATTTTGTAAAATGACAGATATTGAAATTGTTAGATTTTCAGCTATGTAGTCCAAATCTTTTTTTTCTCTAGTATGTGACTAATAATAATTGCTCTCCTAAAGCATTGAGTGTGAAATAATAGGCAGTATACATACAGTACACACGTATCAGTATTAAAAAACAGCTTGGGGTTAGTGATTGCTAAAACACATTAAATGGACAACATAAACAACTGAGTTCAAACAACTACGCAGTTGTGCAACTGCAGCTGTCTTGTCTTTTTTTTGTAGACATGTTCTGGCTTATTGCACACATAATGAGTATTGAAGGAGTGTGTAAGAATTGAAAAAACTCCTAAACCCTCAAAAATAGGAATCTCTATCATATCACGCAAAAATGGTGGAGCTGGATCTACTGCATCTGGATGTAGAAGAGTGTAATAAATAGTCAGTGCGTTGGTTTGAATTGTTTACTTGCTATAATATAAAGGAACCTTCTGGTTTAAAATGTGGTACACAAATGTGCAACTTTAAACATTTACTATTATACAAAATGAAATCCAATTAGATTACATGACTCATTCTGCTTCTTTCATTGTGTTTGCTCTTGCACTGCTTATTTTGATGATTTATTTATTTATTTATTTATGATCAATTATTATTATTGTTGTTGTTGTTGTTGTTAAAATTCATATTATTGCTCTTGCATTGCTTGTGTGTGTGTTTGTTTAGATTCTGGCGTTCCTAAAGCGACGACGATCTCAGAGGAACTTTGTAGCATCGTGGAAAAGCCCCAAAGGCCTGACTGAGAGCAGGAGAGCAGAACTGAAGAGACAGATAGAAGACCACATCTCTCTTCACCCCGTGAGTCATCACACAACTGTAGAACATTACACTGAATCTGAATACCTGGACACACAAACACTGCCAGCTTTATGAACATGTCTCTATAGTGCAGTATGTCCATTACATTTGCGTGTGCAATCCATATTTCCATTTACATATGGTTTTGTCCCAAAATAATACTGTTTGATCATGATAGGCATGTTTCCATTCAGGTTTGAGATCTTATGAGTTCCTGATTCTCTTTTCTACTACACTGCATCACTTTTTCTTTACTTGTCACTCATAGTTATGGCTGCACGATGTGCACAATAAAGCCGTATTGTAAATGCAGTACATTGCTGCATGTTGTCATAGAAACATGCCTTGAAATACGTGCAGCAGTGAAAATCGTCTGTGTATCATTCAGAAAGCTACAGACTTTCCTGAACTAAAAATAATGTTTCTCTTTTGCTTGTATCTGAACCACAAGTTATGGTCTAGCTTTTTAAAATCTGGTTAAAGTAAAAAAGAGAGAAAATTTAATTTAAAGTGTTAATTCCCTCTGCGGCGCAGGAGCATGATGGACATTTAACATGGTGGACATTTTAACAGCCGGTATCTGATTACAAACTGCGATTAGGCGTATGTCCATTTCACTACGGCGCATAGATATCCAAAGCATGACATTCACACTGTGAGGAAATCTTAGATGAGATTGTAATCAGAAATCCTTTACAGTCGCTTGTCTCATGTTTATTAGGCTGCGATTTCACGTGATCAGTGCGTTCCTTTGTGTTGCACACACTCCATAGTCACGGCTCTTGTTTTGTGCAAACATTGTGAGTCCCTTGTGTTTTGCAGTCCTCCGTGGTGTCAGCAGAGGGTACTCTAGCACTCCATGAGAAAGCTCAGAGCGCACTGCAGCAGCACCTGATGACGAGAGCTTCAGATCGGGCTCAGGAGCAGCACCGGCAAGCTCTCATGGCTCAGATCAACACAGACATGGAGCTCCTGCTAAGTAAGGACTTTGTCTACTACTAGTCATGCTAATCTGAAAATCTGAGTGCAACATAATCCATTTTTTTCAATCAGATATAACATTTCCCTTAACTGCATTTTGCAAGTCCATTTGCACCAAGAGTTCAGCTTGTTTGGTATGAAAGTGTGAAAACTGTTTTTTAACCCAGGTCCAGAAAACAGTCTCGCATCCACCTCAACACAGCAGTCTGGTTTTAGTTTAAAGGCATTTTAAAGTGGCTGGGAAAATACTTGAGTCTGTATCCAGAAAAGGATCCTGGACTCATTTGTGGTAGGAGCGTCAATTGGGGGATGAATTACCTTTTTGTAGAATGATCCACTGAGCAAAGAAGGTATTCAGACACTGTGACTATAACTTTATATAACTATAAACTTTTTATTTTAATAAGAACATGCAGTTTCACCTGAAAAGCCAATTATTAAATGAATATTAATTAGGGAAGCATGTTGTTGCAGTGTTAGATCCTGAGTTTAGGTTACCGTCTGTGTGGAAATGTGTGTTCTCTGGGTTTCCTCAGGGTTCTCAGGTTTCCTCCAACCTCCCAAACACATGCGAGTAGGTGGATCGGCTCCTCTACGTGTGAATGAGTGTGCGATGTGACTGGCGTCCTATCCAGGATGCATTCCCAGCTCGTTCCCGTTCCATCGCCACTCTGACCAGCATAAAGTAGTTACTGAAAAAGAATACGTAAATGAATGAATGAATGAATAAGATCAATAAAAGATCTACCTGCTGTCAGAAGGGACATATTCACGTTTGCAGAAAAATTTTGCAATTCATCTGTGTGGGGGAAAAAAATAAAAAACCTGTGATGGTGACGCCCTCCTCCGAATGAGTCCAGAATGGAAAGTGTGACTGCACAAGTGCGAATGAATAAATGTAGAATGTAAATTTCCTACTTTTTGTGCACTTAGTGTTTTACTCTTTAGCTTTGCATGGAATAAAAGTTTCTCGTTATTAGCCCTGGTGACTTTTTTTTCCCCTCTCTTCATCTCCCAGACGCTCCCTCATTAAAAGATATGCGTGACGAAGACTCCTGCCTCTTCCTGAGCCGCTCAGCTCCGGTGGCCATGCGTGCCCGGCAAGCCCACAATGCCTTGCTTCAGAGCATGCACCTGCCCTGGTGGAGGAAGCTGGGAGATGAGTTCTCCAGTCCGGAGTCACTCTCTCAGAAAGACTACGACGTGGAGATTGAGTCTTTATATCTGGGCGGCAGGTGACAACTGTTTATAACTGTATTACTTTTTTACGTACCGGATTGACACGGCTGTTTTTATCCCTTATACAGTGTTTATCCATGATCTTGATTCTGTACCAGCAAAAGGAACATTATGACGTAAGAGTCTGTCATTCTCGTTTGCAAAAATCGGTGAATTATTAATCCCAAGTCATTTATTGTTTTGTATCCCACAGCACTGTTGAATTCTTAAATCTCATTGGTCAGAAGGTGTTGAATAATTTTCTGTAAAATATTTTTCTATACTCTTTCAATAGTAACAACTAATCCACAGGGACTTGTATGGCGGATGTTGCGCAGAATCTAAGGCTAATATTAAATAAATTTTAAAAACGTGGTGTTTAACAAAGATAATGTCGCCTTTGAAATAGCAGAGTTTTCTGTAAGAAGCTGTTTATTTAACGTTTATGTCTCCAGTGTCAATGCTTTGTAAGAGTCAGTAAATCTTTCCGCCACAGGATTTTGAACTTTCAGTTGTGTTTTTTTTTTTGTTTGTTTGTTTTATTAACTTCAGGAGATAGGCTGGTGAGGGAACGATTATTTATAGCTGCTATAATTTAAGTGATAACAGAAACTAACTTGTTTTGCGGAATTGTTCCACAAAATTAAATGTAACTATAAACGGATAGTTATCATGGGTAGGATTTGAATATGCAGGTTTTCATGGTTTTCTATAATACATTTTGCAACCTGTTTTTGAATTTAGCTTTTAATAATTTTGCACGAACAGATTTCAGTAACGTTAATGACAGTCTGAGAGGAGAGAGGATATCACATTCATTTCCCCCCCTGTTATTGCCACATCTCTCATGCCATCTCAGGTGTATAATTGAATCCTGGACCTTGGCTCCAAACCTCTCTAAAGCTTAAGAGTGTGTGTGTGTGTGTGTGTGTGATGCCCACAGTGCTGCAGGCGCATGCCAAAGCCCCATTCACAGGGCGCCTGTCATTATTTCATTACACACATGTGAAAACAACAGAGTGGTCCACTCCACTCGCGTGATTAAAATAACATTTTCAAGAGAGGAAAAATATGATGGAGGTATAATTATCTCTTTATGCACTGTTTTACAGCAGCGCATAAATAAGACCTACTTTTTGGCGAAATGTGACAGCTGTGTGTGTGTGTGTGTGTGTGTGTGTGTGTGAAGGGTTAAAGTACGAGATAAATGTGTGAACACTACGCCTTCTAAAGATCTGCCATGCTAGAGAACGTCAGAATGGGGCTTAATTTGATAACTACTCCAAATAGCAATTACACAGAGCCCTAATCGCTGGCTAAGTTTCATTTTATCATGTACGAATGCTTCTCTTATCGTCGGCGTCTCCGTTCCTTGATAATGGCGCACAGAAATTGTGGTTTGGGAGGACAGGTTTGAGCTTTGCAGCGTCCCAGAACTTCCATACGAATGAATGTAATGCAATTGCACACGACTCATTCATAGTTAACCGTGCTTTTATTGTTCAGTAGTTACATACGTTAGCAAGCACCATGACGAGTTAGATAGAGGAAAGTAAGAGTAAAGAGCATCCCGGCTTATATGTGTTGTACCTTAACGACAAAATTATGCTGCATTACAGTATTACAATAATAAGCCACAGACATCACATGAAGCCTCCCCACATGTATTATACACTCAAATGTACATTAAGTAAAATGCTCCAACATTCTACAAACATCATTAGAGATTACAGAAGCCAGGGTTGCCAGGTAAACATGCTGAGCATTTTGCATACCATAGATTAATAGATTATATGTTTTGTGAAGCCAAATAGAGGTTACTTTATAAATATTTTGGAGATTAGTCAATACTTTCAGGGAGTTTTGGCCTGATTTTATTGACCCTTGGACTGGTTATGTTACACAGACCTGGCAACCCTAATTAAAGGAAAGATAAAGTGAGACGAAATATAAATATTTGTAGAGTTTTGTCCATTGTTGGTTCAGTCAGCTATTAGAGGCAACACGTCAAATAGAAGTCATAACAGCATCGCTGTATGTACAAGCATGAAGCAAGAGTAAACGCAAGCATTTTCAATATATAACGACTTGCACTATTCATACAGTAATCTTGGGAGTTGTACAAAACAAAGTGTCATTAGACAACAGGAAAAGGTTTCTCTTAAAGCCAATTCGTATTTCGTATGAAAAGATAGGTTACATAGGTTAAGATTAAGGATAGGGATATGTTTGGGGTTAGTAGTTGTACCTTATCTTACGACTTCTTCATTTCAATTCCAACAGATTTCTCATGAGGTTGGATTAAGTCACAGGAGCGCTTTTACTTTTGCCAGAATTAAGAAATCACATTCTGAATCTCCTGCATTTGCATACTGAAATCTGATTGGCTCTTATATTTTCTAATGCATTAACACTCTTTCGAGGCTTTCTCTGCGTTTTAGCCTCCTGACCACACAAAAACTGTATTGTGTCTAAAACAAAGCTGTTTTCACTGTTTTTGTACGGACGTGAGGTCAGAATGTTTTGGTATTTGTCTTAGAACTTTTTTTCCCTGTTGGTGTTTTTCTGTATTTCTCTGTTTTTCAATGTGTACGCTCTTAGCATTATTCTTGAGGTGTTTATGACATATTATAACAGTTTATGACAAACTGGGCTTTCATGCTCCTATGAGCATTTTCAACTCATTCTTGCATTTTCATATCAACAGAAATACTTTTTTTTAAAAACCTGTGGACAGGAATTGTTTTAAAAACTACTTTTTCAAAAACATCTGTATATTTGTAGGTGGAGCCTAAGATCCTAACATCCTCCCTGTTTCTTAAAAGAATGCAGAAAGTCTGCAGACTTGAATGAATTCATCTGAATGGATTTAATTTATTTACAGAAAACTTTAATACTTCTCATTGCTGTAAAGTTGAGTTCCTACAGCTGCGCATCAGAAAAACAGAAATGTACAGGAAATGGATAAACTGTATTCTTCAAATACACACATGATATTTTGGCAATTAGGAACTCCAAACTGGTGAGAGGTCATGTGATCAACCACATGTACTTGTGCTGAGTTGCACGATCTTTTCCATTAAGCCTGATTAAAAGGAATGGGTGGAGCCTGCTGACCAGCTAGCCCCTCCCACCCTGTTATGATTGGCTTGCTCGGACACATCTGCAGTCGTGGGTCCTTGGCCTTGCAGGAGTGAGCATGGTGACGCGGAGGTGGAGCCTGCATCAGTCCGCTCCTCCTGGCACGGGGCGGAGCTTGCGGCGCCTCCTGGAGGAGTGGAGGTCACGCCGCAGCCACTCACTGTCCACAGGCAGGGGTACTGACTGAGAAAGTGGGGAAAAAAGCTAAATTATTTCACAGAAAATAACAGACAACAGACTAATTAGGTGCACCAAGAGCACTGAATGAGGCGCAAGGTCAGGATACAGCCTGGTGGTAAACATGTGATTACTGCTGTATCTCAGGGTGAAAGGTCATTGTCTGAGCGCTGCGCCGGTTCTGACCTGCTGACTCCAGGTGAGTTCGTACCAGACGGCACTGACAGCATCGCTGCAGGACCAGGAGGAGAAACACCTGTCCAGGTCTCGTGGCCTGAGAACACCTGCAGAGCACCTGGACTCAGACCCTCAGACAGAGAGACTACGGAAAGAACCGGAAAATTAAACAACATGGAGGAGGAGGGGTTGCACGCTCAACATTTACATGACGTACATTTCTACCTCTACTAACAAAAAAGGCTGGTATGAACCCGAAGCCATATGCTAAGAACAAAGACACCTTGCAAACTAGCAAGGAAAACGAAAGAATAAATAAAAGAATGAGGGAAAATAAAGAAGAAGTGAAAGAAAGAAAGAAAGAAAGAAAGAAAGGGGAAAGAGAAAGGCAAGAAACATGGGAAGAAAGAAACGAGAGTGAGCAAAAAAAAAGAGAAGGAGGGAAAAAAAAAGGACAAGAGAAAAAGGAAAGAAATGGGAAGGATTCAAGGAAGAAAAAGAAAGAAAGAAAGAAAGAATGAAAGAATGAAACTAAGAGACACAAATGGGAAACTAAATTAACAAAAGAAAGAAAGAAAGAAAACGTGATAACGAGAAGTGAAGAGAGTGAATAAAATGAAGAGAAACAAATAGGACACTATATGAGAAAGAAAGAAAGAAAGAAAGATGGTGAATAAACCAAAGAGACAAAGAAGAAAGAGAGAAAGGGAAAGAAGGAAAGAAGAGAGAAATAGAAGAGAGGGTGAACAAAGACAGAAAGCAGGAAGAGAGAAAAAAGGAAGCAAAGGGAAGGAAAAAGAGAAAGAAAGAAAGAAATAGAAAAATGGAAAGAGAACAAAAAGATTTAGAAAAAGAATAAAAATAAAGAAAAAATAAGCAAAGGAACAAAGAGAAACAGAAACAATGACATGTGAGAAATATAGTACAGTATAGTACAGTGCAGTAGTCAGCCTGAAAGCTAACGCTAACATAATTTAGCCCAGATGTCTGGTCAGTTATTGCACCAAAACACATTTATTAGATAATATTATTTTCATTTTGCATCCTCACTTTATATCTGTGAGATTCAGTAATAGTGAAATGCATCGTCCGAATCATTGTGAATCAAGGTGAGACTGATCGGAGCGTGCTACTTTAAGAAAATGCCTAAAACACAAGTGTTTTTTTTATTCAGCAGTGAAAGCGAATCAGCAGCAGGGATTTTTCTCTGATTAACAGACAGCAGAAAAAACGCTATACAAATCACATCATGTGACCTCGTCTGGCCCCGTGTCCAGTTTGTTGAGTTTACCTGAGTTGTGTCCGCGGTGGTGATGATGGTGATGGTGGTGCAGATATGGAGGTGGGTACGGAGTGGCTCGATGGCCATGCAGACTGGAGTAGTGTTTGTAGCCATGATGTGGGGTCAGAGGCAAACCGCCTGCGTAGGGGAAGTTACTGCTCCCAGAGGAACAAAAGGAGTCTGGGTTCGAAATGTACCAACCACCTAGAAACCAAAAGGCAGGAAAGTCAGACAAGCTTCCTGGACCAATCCTGGACTGAAAATGAATTAGAGTTGGGGTTTGAAGAAAAGCTCAAACACGTACAGTGTGGTATGCTGACATGTTGATTCTCAGGAGGAGGTTCTAGAAAGTTCTTGGGGTGGCTCCTGCAGATTGAGCAGACTTTAAACATCAGGAACTACCAGGAACAGGAACTAAGTTGTTTCGCAGAACATTACATATACTTACTTATAGACACGGACAAAACATGCAACGTGTCATTCTTTAATAAATAAAAAACGTATTATTGTAGCCTCAATTCAATCTATTCATATACTATCTGCTATAAGTAAGAAATAAAACCCTCAGGGACGTTTGCATGAAGATCATCCGATCCGGGCACTGTCTTCATAGAGAGATGACGATCAGTGAGTTAGCGCATGGCTAATCAGAGCCGGGGCCTTCTGATGATCAGCGGTGTGTTACAACTCACACATTCTTCATCATACATGCTCCAAATGTCTCACCCTCACTTCACACTGCCTCTCCAACAAGCTCCTTACTCATACCCTCACTCGATTCCCAGCGTAAACGATTAATAATTACTCGCTAATCACTGCTGATTTCGCACAGTTATGCTAGCTTGACTAGTGCTAATGCCTGCTATGATACGATTGCGACGCATTGGTGCACTGATTGAGAATTCAGATACGGGAAAGCTAGATACAATCGAATAAAATTGGTAATTAATTGTTGAATAAAATTACCTTTCCTTAGCATCCAGGAAGGCCTTGGCGAAGGGATTATATTTTATCTTCAGGGCGGTTATCTGTTATAAACAGGGTAAAAATGTTTCATATAAAAATACTCCAGATAGATAGGTAGAAATGACTGAATGCAAAAGTTTGTACACCCTACAAACTAAATTTTAAAACTAAAGTAATATTTTGTATACAAATTACAAAAAATGCATATGCATATAAATATACTGGGGGGGGGGGGGGGGGGGGTGTAAACATTTGCACTTCAGCTGTAGATAGTTATCATTAAATACAGATGAGTTCAAAAGTTTGTATACCCTTCTAACTAAGTCCACAATTCTGGGCCTGGAGTCTTATAGGTTTATAGCAAAATGTCTTTTTTGTCTGTTTTTCTGCTGATTTTTTTGCTTTGAGTTTTGGAATTTTATCTTGTTGCTGGACATTTAATTTAATTTCAACTTGTTGGAAAAAAAAATTATTAAAATAAAATAAATTATAAAAATAGAGGTACTTTTTCATTTCCGCTATCCAGAAACTATCCACTATTCTCATAGGGGGTGCAAACTTTTGTAGATAGATAGATAGATTTTGTAGACAGATATATATAGCTAGATAGAGAGAGATAGATAGTGTGCAAAAGTTTGCATACCCTACAAACTAACATTTATGACAAGATGTCTTTTCAAACAATTTTTCTGTTGATTTTTTTCCCCACATTATGTTTTAGGTTTGTTGTCTTCTTACAAGATATGCCAACATTTTATTTTCAACTTCTTGGACTTTTATTTTTTCACTAAATTTTAACACCCGTATTTTATTTTCACCTTAATTAATCAATGAATTGATTTTTTTTAGATAAATTGTATAAATAGAGGTACATTTTCTTTTACCACCATCCAGAAACCATGGGAGAATTCAAACCTTTGCATGGCTGTAGATAGATAGATAGATAGATAGATAGATAGATAGATAGACTGACTTCCTCATTCTGGTAGGCTGTTACAGCGATGAACTGGGTGTCAGTGAAGGAGATGTTGGTCACCATCCTGTGGTTTCCTCCCACACGAACGATGTGGATCTGTGGCTTGTACTTATGGAGAGAGTTCAACATGATCTATACCACAGAGAGTGAGAGAGAGAGAGAGAGAGAGAGAGAGAGAATAATGAGATAATTGGACAATTAAGTAGGGAATAAAACACTTGGGTGTGCTGTTATAGGAAAATAATCGGCGAGGTGGGAAGGTGTGATACAGCCTGACGTGAAGCGGATTTCTCTTACCACTCTGAAGTTGATTATTTTCCTATAACAGCACGCCCTGAAATGTTTTATTCTTTTTATACCACAGTAATTTGCCACAAATTACAATTTTGCATGTATTAAACATTGTCATGTTTTCATTTTAAACCATTTATAGTTACACTTAATGTTGTGGAACATCCGTAGTTCCTGTCTTCACTTATGTTAGAGCAGCTGCAAACAGTAGTTCCTTCCCCGGCTTTTCTATTTCTCTATCTCTCTTGAAGTTAATAAGGCAAAAAAACAAATCTTGTCATGTTCACAAGAAACAGTGTTGAAAAAAATAAAGAAAAAAAAAATGGAGTCTCCTTCCATAAATGTTAAACAATCGTCCTTGTTACAGAAAACTTCCCCATATCAATGACTTTTCTTTGATTTAAATCTGTTTATTATTAACTTTGGATTATTTGAATGTCCACCGTACAAGTGTGTGAATGAGCTGTTACTATAGAAAAAATAATTAATATATTAATGAATTAATATAAACCTGTGATTTGCCTTGCAGCTGCACTAGTGTCAGAGCTGCTGTTATATTAAAAAAAAAAAATCAACATCTCCTGACCAGAACCAGAATCGAGAACTGTTGTATAAGCGTCCACATTTAATTACTATATCTACTGTATATGTATTGACTTTGTTGTACGTTGTGATGAACCCTAGGGCACACAACACACAACATGTTCTAGCATATAGACATAAAATATCCAGCGACAAGGTGGACAAACTGTTTTTCATTGTAATTGACAGCTTTACTTCACCTTTCACATGAGGGGCAGGTACTCATGGGTACGGCTGCAGGGCAGCGAAAGGGCTTTGTGTGTGCTTTTCTCTCCACTACACCTGATGATGTGGGTTTTTCTCTTTTTTTTTGCCTCACATCTAAAGGACTGATGGCTAAATTTATTTTGCATAGAAAAAACACACGTAATTACCATAATGTACAACTAACCACGGCAATTATTTCATTTAGAGCCGTTTCTCTCTCGGCGGCCTCTCCGCTGCCAACACTGCATTTAAAAACGCTGGAGAAAGGGAGTGGAGCGGAGGAGAGGAGACGAGAGGAGAGGAGAATGGGGCGGCGGCGGTGGCGGTGGTGGTGATTTTGGGAGGAGGTGGTGGTCTGGTGGTGGGGAGTTCATGTTAATACCACTGATAATTTTGCAGAGGAGTCATACTCGAATGGAGCGTGCTGGAGCACCTCGAATGAAAGCCCTCCGATGACTGGCTGAAGTAGAGCGTGCTCCGTCTGAACCGCAGGAAGTGCATTAAACGGGAAAAGTGGCAATTAAGAGCTGTTTATTCCTGTTTACATGCAGTCCCTGCCGAACAAAGGGGCTCCATAGGTGAAGTGGACGCTGAGGAGAGCACTAATTGTATAAATGCACACTTGATATTTCCCCGCAGCAGCAGACGGGATGATTAGAGGCAGCTCAAGGCTCCTAAAAGCTCCTGAGCTCCTGCATGGACATAAGAGCAGCCTGATGGCTGAGAGTCTGGCTAAGATTACAGAACAAGGCAGACAACGTGAAATCAGGTATCTGTGCAAAGTGTGTACAGACTTTGTTTGGTCTTTCTACTTGGAGAGGCTTGATGTCATCGTTTCAGTCGCAAGGCATGACATTTTACATTTCTACATGTTTTCAATGGTTTAAAAAAAAAAGGATGTCACATAGACAAGGGTGGCTTAAAGTCTCAAATAAATAATATACATGGGATAAGTATACGAAAATAAAGAAACACCCCATTGAGAAGAATCACATTACATTTCACATGTGTGTGCATCAAGGCGCACATTTCACCATGTTCTGACCTGAAATTGCACTCAGGTAAACACATGGCAGCATGTGAACAATGTGGGATCACATGCAAAAGTAAAACCATGTCTGATAAATTAACATGTAAAACTGAAATAATAATTTGCAAAAAAAAAAAACTACATTCACTACCTGTGATAAATGAATGTAAAAAATAAATATATACATGCTATGTGATGGGGATAATAACATGTGGAAATCACATATGGATAAATATAACTACACGACCTACATGTGAAAATTCATATGTGAAGGTAAATTAATAATATGTGAAAACGACAGGTGGAAAAATTAATATGTGGAAGTAAATTCATAATGTGAGAAAGTCACACGTGGAAAAATAAAATCTCAGGCCCTACATGTGAAAGCTTAATATGAAAATAAATTAATAATGTGGAAAAAAAAGTCACCTGTGAAAGTAGATTAATAAGGTGTGAAAATCACCTGTGAAAAATTAATGTGTGAAAAGAAATGAATCGTGTGGAGAGAAAAATGACGTGGGGGGGGGAAAGCACATGCCCTACTTGTGGGAAAAATCAACATATAAATGTTGATAAGTGTGAACGTGTGGATAATTAACAAAAAAAAAATGTTAAAAGTGACTAAAAATTCTCATGTGGAGTTTGTGTGAGCTTTCTATAAAGACTACAGTATGAGATGAAGTTAAGTTAGGACCGTCACAGAGCTGGACACGGAAAGGGACAGCAGAAGTAATGTGGATTTACAGCACCTGTCCACCTCCGTTGAGTTTGTTGGTCAGTTTGACTTTACTGAAGGACACCGGAGCCTTCATCCAGTGGGCGCCAAAGTTCGGAGAGTCGGGGTGGATGTACACACAGCTGTGACTGTGGGGTTCGGGTTTGCCAGCGGGAACCCACTCGCCGTTCACGTACTTCCAGCGGTGACCATCAGCCGGGCTGAAGTCCAGGAGGAAGGAGTACATGGCGTTGGGGTCCAGGCCAGACACGCTCACCTTCAGTACCGGGAACATCCTCCTGAGGAAAGTAGAGAAGACATGTAGTGTGTGTGTGTGTGTGTGCGTGTGTGTTTGCGTGTGTGTGGGACAGCAAATTCAGCACCAAAATTATTCCTATTGTCACACACAAACACAAATATACACACTTGCCAAAAACTCGAACAAAGCACAAAACATCATCTCATCTATTCAGTGCCTAATCCACAAAATGGCAATCACAGTAATATGCATAAACTTCATGAGAGCTTTGCAAACTGGTCATTTTGCCCACTTTTTTTCCTGCATGATTGTTTTTTTGGACAAAAATGCCTTTAAGTGGGGCTATTGGGAAACATGTAAATGGAAAGACACCCACCTGCAGTGGTGACCTGTAACTACAGAGTGAGATGGTCAAGACACCCTTCAGCTCCACAATACAACAACAAACCCATCCAAATAAATTAAACTGCCCGTTCCAATAAAGCAGGCCAATAACTGCAATAACAAATAGCTTAATTGATTTAGATCCAGAGAGAGAGACAGAAAGAGGGAGAGAGAGAGAGAGAGACAGACAGGGACATACAGAGTGCATAAAGTGCTTAACATTTCTGAAAACAAAGCTTTTTAAAATTATTTTTAGAAAATGAGTAATCTTGTATGCAATAGTGTGTTAATATTGTTATTATTTAATATTATCAATTAATTAAATTAAAGCCTGTAATTTAGCTCTTCAAACAAATTCTCTTAAAACCCTGTGCACAACTTTGCATTATTATTCTTTTTTTGAAGATATTTATTTTGGGCTTAAGAGGCATCAGATAAAAGAGCATCAAATATGATACAATAAAGAAATGAACAATTCTCTTTTTTTTTGCTCTTGAAGTTATAAACAAATAGCTATAGTCTTGCTAAAGTAATGCTTTTATAATCTTATTTTAATTTTGGAAAGGGCATGCATTCATTTTTAATGTTTTGTTAAAAAATATTGTTTTTATTTGTTGTTTTTATTGTTTAAAGTTGTGCGCATTATTCTATAATATTCCATTTATTGCATCCGTAAAAGAATATTATTATTAGAGCATTTTATCAACTTGTGCATTCATTTTTAGGACTTTAATATAAAAATAATAAAGTTAGGACATGCGGTGATTTCAGAGTGGAACGTGAGAATGCACTTCACGCATTTTTATTATTATTTTATCATTATTATTATTATTTTTTTTATTTATTTACAGTTTTCTCTCTCACCTGCCGTTCTTGGTGACGATCATCTCATTGGTGACTTCGCGGAACTTGCGCCACAGCTCGGCGTCCTCCAGGCTCACGCGCAGCTGCTTCTCCGTGGGGTCTCCCTTCTCGCGGCCCGCGCGCAGCTCGCTCTCCACCGCGCGCAGCAGCCGGTTCACGCAGCACGCGCCACCGCCTGCGCCACCGCCCGCACCGCTGCTCCCCGCGTCGCCTTCCGCCTTCATGAGCGCACGAGACTCCCGACTCTGAGGAAAAAGGCTTCTGCTCTGCAAGTCGGGGGGAAGAAAAAGCCGGCACGGTGAGCGCGAGACGGAAATCAAAAGTAAGTAATAATTAATAGCTCGGATGCAAACTTTTCCTCTGTGGTGATGAGAAATTCTGTCTACTAACCTGAGCTAATGCACTCTGAGCCCACCTATATCCTCAGGACAGCGCGCGAGTTAAGACCCCCGCAGTCACGTGGGTCTGGACTAATTAAGCGACTCCTTAATTTGGAGTTTCAGACTTCGGCTTGCGAAATGACCGAGTCGCAAAACTAGGTCGGAAATTCATGCACGTGTGCAATCTTGCCTTTTCACGTGCATAGGCTATAATACATCTTCTTTATGTTAGATATTTAATCTCAGAATTTAGTAGTTACAGTTTCAGTCAAATGTATGAGTCCAAAACATTTCAGACAAATTAGTTTATAAACTGATAAGGACTAAATGTTAGGTGGCACGTGACTGGCGTGTAGATGGTCTCATGAGCGTCTCATGGACACGCAGGATGAATGATTTAGCTTTAAAAGCAAGTCAATATTCACACATTGCACGGGCATGAGAAGATATTTTTAGAGATCTCGTTTAATCTCGTATGATCCATGTATTCGAGATTCAAACCATTTAGTCATTATTTCCTTATAGGTAATTAATCAAAAGGCATCACGCGCATTGTGTTACAGATAAACAAGGAGATTAAAAACAAGGAGATAAAAACAACAAGATAAACCAGGAGATAAAACAAGGAGATAAAATAATAAGATACAAACAATGAGATAAAAACAAGGAGACACAAACAACAAGATAAACAAGGAGGTACAAACAACAAGATAAACAAGGAGATAAAACAAGGAGATAAAAACAACAAGATAAACATGGAGACACAAACAAGGAGATACAAACAATGAGATAAACATGGAGACACAAACAAGGAGATACAAACAATGAGATAAACGAGGAGGTACAAACAACAAGATAAACAAGGAGATAAAAACAACAAGATAAACATGGAGACACAAACAAGGAGATACAAACAATGAGATAAACAAGAATATAAAACAAGAAGATAAAAAGAAGAAGATAAAAAACCAGGAGATAAAACAAGGAGATTAAACAATGAGATAAAAACAATGAGATAAAGCAAGGAGACAGTGTTGCACATCTGAACACTGTCTTAATTACGCTGACTTGTTTTTTTTTTCCCGGAGATGTTTGTGTTCAGGTTCCTCCGGACAGCGCGGTGTTCAGCTCTGACGCACAAACGCGCTTTGCGTAAAACGCGCAGTGCTGGAGGCAAAGCATCTGAGAGCACTCTTCACATGCACAAAGCACATCAAAGCACCTCTCAGCTCCTGACGAGGGAAACTTTCATTACAGAAAACATTACAGAAGAAAAGATATACTTATATATATATACACATCTCCAAAAAAATTAAGATGATCATTCAGCCAACATCATTTAAATGAAGTGTCAAAATAGAGAAGCTAAATTCTATTAATACTGAATATTTAGTAACGGAAAACTGAGAGTCGAGATAATGACTCGTGCACTCTCAGAACAAAAGGGCACTAAACTGTACTTGTCTTTGCTCCTTGTTTGTTTGTTTTTTTTTTACCTGGAAGGATGCATGTAGTGTACCTTTAAAGTTTTACTCTAAATACAGTTAGAGTTTCCCAGGGAAAGATACATGATACATATGAAAGGTGCATAAAAGGCATTTTATCTGCCTGTGGTACAAAAAGAGCAGAACCTCAGAGACGAGGAAGGATACAGTGCCCCTTCTTCTGCCCCAGGTTACAGCACAAAATAAAGGCAAAAACAAAGCACTGGGAAGTTAAACACCTGTATGAGAGACTAAGTGAAATACTGGGATCAGTTATTATTATTATTATTATTATTATTATTATTATTTTGTTTTGTTTCTAAAGGATGATTAAATGGTGATAAACCGCCATGGAAAGCTTCTGACTCGTGCGTAATTGCGTCATTTATATCCAAAGGCAATTATTACAAGATAAATAAATAAATAAATAAATAAATAATAGGCCACAGATGAGCACAATCTTGTACGAAAACCCAGAAACTGAAAAGGTTGTTTGTATGTTAAAATTATTTGAATATTCCACAGGAGTCTAAGAAACAAAACAAATACAAATAAAAGTGAACAAAAACCAAACGGTTTATTAGGTTGTAACTGGGGAAAGAGTTCTGTGGTGTTATTGTGGTGATGATGATGATGATGATGATAAGTTCTGGATAATGGAGTAATATTATGTTGTCAGGATATTTAAGGTGATTGTGAGATTTGAAGCGATGCTCAGACTCGTGCGTCTTTGCGCGCATGTTGTCGGTGTTAATGCCGGTATTAAGTCTGAGCAGTAATTGCAGCCGTGCTGTCAGAGGTGTGCGGTTTTGTCCGCATCATCACCGCACTGGTCTTCAGCCTGACCTGAGAGCAGGAAAGCAGACTGGATGTTCCGGGAGGAGGCGAGGCGGAAACCTGATCCCGCAGCTGCCGCGCGGAGATTTACAGGATTTAACGCCTTCACGCACGCGAAAGGTCTCATTAAACGGAACCTCCTGCATACTGCAGAAACAAGGGGAAAACACTATAAACGCAGGGATGATCACAAAATCCGAATTCGCACTAAAGATGGAGATGAGATGGAGATGTAACCTTGTGCGAATATGCGGGGGATGCGCCAGAGCGCGTGGCTTTATGCTTTACATAAATGGCGTTAAACTAACTTTAGTAGAAGTAAATTATAGCAACCAGCAACTTCCAGACTGAAAAACTCAGAAATCCTTCCAGACTTAAATAATCATTTTAATTATATTTGTTCATAAAGGCTGCAGGTGGTAACATCACACATAGTACACATTACACATATACAACACATAGTACACATTACACATATACAACAGATATTATAATATAATATTTATATCCTACAGCACAGAAACAGACTTCAAACAGACAGCATTTAATAATTAAATAACATGATGCAAACTAAAAGCTGATGCACATCATACCCTGTGGAACACAGTGAAAAACCCAGACACTCCTCAGAAATGGAAAAGTGACATTTCTAATATTACCAAAAAGACATGACACATCTTTTCAACAACATGACAGCTCATAGTACAGAAAAAAGAAATCTACTTGTGGATGATTGTCAAGTATTCCCAGAGCTGTTTAGCTGGAAATCTAATACACTGCTGAGGAGATTATAGTATTATCTTCTGAAATTGCAATATATCCTTCATTTCAAGCAGCAGAACAGCCAGTTTGTGCATGACCTTTTACAACACAGGCCTACTTTTAGGGTTTTTTTTTTTTAAAGTCTCACACATAATTTTCATGTATCATAGCACACACAGGAAATGCTGACTGACGCTTCTCATGACAGCCTACAACTCAGACACATTATCATGGCCTGGAAAGACCTGCAGTTAAAATGTGATACAAAAAACAAACAAACAAAAAAAATTGTGGAAATGTACGACACCAAGAAATGGTATGAGCAGAATTCAGTTACATAAACAGAGAAAATAACAGAATGATAAAAGATCTTCAGTAACAAAAATGACAGGAACAATGTCAAAAAAACACTACATCCTAAACACCACACCTCAGTCTCAAGTATCCAGATTTATAGAACAATTCATTCTGGGACTAGGCTTAATCTAATCTAATCTAATCTAATCTAATCTAATCTAAGAACTAAAAGTGGTTATTGTCTTAAAATGTTATGACCAAAATAAAAAAAATGCACAAGAGATTATTTAAGGATGAATATAATGTGGCTGGTTACAAGACAAATTTACAGCAACCCGTTTATTATTTATAAAAATGATCTCTTGTATAAAATATAAAATTATAAAGGCATCTTGCTGATGCACACAAGTGCAATTTTTGACTGAACACATCACTACATAAAGGTGCAATAGTCAATATTTTTCATTTCTTCCTAGTACAAATAATGGGGGAAAATTATGTAGAAATGATTAAATAATAGTTTAAGTCATTTTCACAAGTGCACTATGCAGCCAATTTAAAAAAAAAAAAAAAAAGAAAGAAAGAAAGAAAGAGGGTTTGGACCTGCCTTCTGGTCTAGAATGGTTGTTTTGTATTTGGACTGACCTCTTGTCAGTCATTTTATAGACACGCCCCCAACGCCACTTCACCTCCTCTTTAATCATCATGAGAATTTTGCATGTTTATATGTTATGAGTTGTAACTTCCAGCTTTCAAGCAGCTGAATGTCCGAGTGAGCTTGAAAGTGAAGTCATGACAGTTCCTGCTAATGGCTAACTCTAGTTGAACTGATTAAAGTTTTGAGAGCTGGGCTTTGTGTACATGGGTAGAAATAGGGGTGGGCTCAATGTGCAAAAAAAAAAAAAACAAAAAAACCCATCAGTCAAAACTTATTCAACCCCTTTAACCGTTAGAAACCTTTTTTTCCTCACAAATCTTTACCTAAATGCACCTTTGAGTCGTTCTGAAGTC
The DNA here is from genome assembly GCF_027358585.1 of Pangasianodon hypophthalmus. Lineage (NCBI taxonomy): Eukaryota > Metazoa > Chordata > Actinopteri > Siluriformes > Pangasiidae > Pangasianodon > Pangasianodon hypophthalmus. The sequence goes on along the minus strand of NC_069711.1, from coordinate 31,381,472 downwards.
ACGTCTGATTCCTTCACTGACATGTAAAAGAGAATATGTGTATTCATACTCATTCCTGGAGAGCACCCAGGCACCAGGAGAGGAAACGCACACCTGCACAGTGCGTGTGTGTGTGTGTGTGTGTGCGCGCCAGGCAGTAGAGTGGGCGCTCGAGTGGGCACTAGCAGCGGGCACTCAGGGCGCAGCAGAGCTGAAGCGAGATCAGGCGCCGAGAGAGAGAGAGGGAGAGAGAGAGAGAGAGAGAGAGGGAGGGAGGGAGAGAGAGAGAGAGCGGCGGGGCGAGAGAGGTCCGAGCTCCACACGCCACTACACATCACTTCAAACACATGGAGAACATCTTAATCAGCGCGTCCCTGCATTAAAACAAACACAAATCAGTAAACAGCCGGCCGCAGCCAAAAAGCACAAGTGTGAAAAGTCTGTTTTGGTCACTTGAGCGCGAGCCACAAATGAATGGAACCTTTGACTCCGGGCCCATTTGAATCAGAGGCAGCGGAATGACCGCTTTATTAGCACTTTACAGAACAGATTCAAAACAGAAAGCTGTACTTCAAAGTGCTGACTTAAGATAGAAATCTTACAGTTTTACATAAAACAGTGATATTAGCACTGCTATATATTTTACTGGACACTACAAAAAGATTGGATTTACATGACAATGCTGTAAATGAAGATTTTCTGCACACTGCAGTGTAATAACTGCAAAAATAGATGAGTAGATGCTTAAAAAAAAAGGTGTTAAAAACTCACCTTGCAAACGGAATATATGACAAGCTGTACCTGTGACAGAAAAGAGGAAGAAAAGTTATAGCATCAAACAAATGTATGGAATAAATCACTTCGGGGGTGTGCTGTTATAGGAAAATAATGAACGACAGGGCAACAGCACATGCAGAAGTGGTTTATTCTCTTATAGAACAGTAAGTTTTCATTTATTAAAGAACATGTACATTTTATCCATTTGTAGTTACATTTAATGATAAGGAATGTCAACTTAGTTCCTGTTCTCACTTATGTTATAGCACCTATAAACAGTGGCTCCCTCACCAGCCTCTTTTTTCTCTCTCTTTAACTTAACAAGACAAAAAGTGCAGCTTGTCGTGTTACTAAGAACCCGGAAAGTGTGAAGATCTCCGTCCTGAAGACTCTCCCACAGAGATACTGAACATTACAAAGCACTGACACTGAAGACTCCTTCAATAATTGTTCAGTAAACATCTGACAGAAAACTTCATCAGATCAATGATTATACATTTTTCGTTGTCAAACAACAACCTGGTTTTAATCTGTTTGCTATTAGTCTCATATTATGTGGAGCGTCCACCATACGAGTCCCCGTATAAACTGTATGTTACTATAGGAACGATAACGCATAACGTAGAACCAGCGCATTAATATAAACCTGTGATTTGAATTCCAGCCGTCAGTGTTACTGCATCGCGTAAAAAATATCACACGTCTAACAATTTCTTTAAATCTCTGCTTCATAAAGAGACGCCAATTTTCAACACTAAAACCTGTCTTCTTAAAAAACAAACAAACATAATTTAACTGTACAGAGAGCTGTTGGGAAGAACAAAGCCGACAAAATCCGCCACACACTCACATAAACGAACCTGGCAGCGTGCTGGAGAAATAATTGGCTTTTTTTTTTTTAATAAAAATCACCATTTCATTTCGTTGCCAGAAGAGAGGAAGCCAGCGTCTGTGCTTCGTCCAAGTCAACAGTCAGGAAAATGTCACACGTTTATGCTGAACGTTTTTATCAACACGGCGGCTGTGAATTGAGTAAGTGGTCCACTCACCAAGTTAAAGCCAGGAACTGGAGGATGCAGAAGAGCACGGTGAGGCCTTTGTTTTGCCACTGACGGGGGATCAACACGGAGCGCAGGGTGTTAACTCATTTCCCAAATGAATACTCCGTAAACATGAGCGTTAGGTATGTGCTGATAATCGGTTATACATCACAATATGATTAACACTTAAAAATAACGGCAATCCCTAATGAACTCATTTAGTAGGCCGTATTTTCAGGCAGCGTTTGTATTCCCGAGATAACATCTGTCTCATTAGACAGGCAACAGAGAGATGTCTGGCTTGTTTTGGACAGATCTCTAGAAGAGCTGCATGTGACCTTGTCGTAATTCTGTTTACTAGAATTTTGCTTAGTGAAAGTTTGAGAAAGTGGGAGTACTTAAATTCTGCAAACTGCAAAAAATAAAAAATAATACTAATAATGTAGGCAATTATCATGATATGATGAAGAAATGAATTAATATCAGCACATACCTAACGCAAAAAATATTAATATACATAAAATAAAAATGTACAAAATATATATATTTATATACAGAATATATAAAATATACCAAAAATGATTACCCAAAATGCAGAGCAAAGTGTCAACACAAGGCACGTCTGCAAAATAAAAGACCAAAATTATTTCTTTATACATAAAACATAGATAGAAATAATGTACAGAATTTGCCTTCATAGGGACAGTGCACCTGTGTGTGTGTGTGTGTGTGTGTGTGTGTGTGTGTGTGTGTGCGCGCACTCACGATCATGACGGCCGTCGCCAGCGCTCTCGTCTTGTCACACATCCTCTTCAGCTGCTTCAACGGACCCATCAAGAACATCGTGCTAGAACGCAAACAAAATACACTTTTTTGCAGCCAAGCCTCAAACCACGTCTGATATTAAATAATTACGTGTCGCCGATAAAGCTGTAAATCTTACCTTAGGAGCGAGGCGATGTTGCCGAAGGTGTAGAAGACGGCGAACAGGATCAGTCCTCTTTTAGGAACCCAGAGCAAACACGATCCCTGGATATTTACATTGACATGTATTCATTTGACGGCTGTTGTTATTCAGAGTGAGTAATCACAATGGAAGTGATGTGAAGGAATATGTGTACTACACTCTAATGTTAATTAATGTAGTACACTAAATACTTCTCTGTAAATGCAGTACTCTAATTAACATAGTACGCTAACATTTATATCCTGAATTTATATATTTCTATAAAGCTTGAAATCTATTGAACTCTGTATGTATATAATGTGTGTGTATGTGTGTGTATACTGTATGTACAGTACTGTGCAAAACTCTTAGGCACACCATTTTTTAATGTAATTTTGTTTATTTTATGACTTCTGCATTACTGAGTCTGTACAAAAACACTTGAAATTTCCAAACATTACTTTCCCAACAAAAAAATGAAATGCTGCGGAAAAACGTTTGTGTCTAAAGAAAGCAACGTATTACGTAACGACCTCTTTTCAGATAAAAAGCATGAGGAAGGCTGCTGGGTTTCACTGCAAAAAAAGAAGCTAGTCAAAGTCTCCAGAAGAACTGTGGCAGCTTCACCAAGATTACAGTTTACCCTCGAATTTCATTCTACAACTGCACAAATTATACCCGAGACTACACCAAATATTGAATTTGTTTAGTTTATTACCATTTACTGCTCTTTATAGCAGTTAATAATGCAGAAACTTTTCATTATTTCTGAAGGCATCTTTGCTTACAGCATTTATCTGCATGTGCCTAAGACCTTTGCACACAACCATATTTTGTGTAACATACAGATGTAATAAAAACTGCAGCGTAGTACAAAGCTTTTAGAGAAACACAACGTTTCAGACAAAAGACTTTCATCAGAAATTACCAATATTTTCATTTTTACGTCCATGTTCATGTTCATCAGCCGTACACTCCAGTCACTCGCTAGCTATTCAACTAAACTAAAATTAGTGGTCCAGCTATTGCTTACAAACGTCCAGATAAACGACTAACATCACTGAAAGGTGACTAGAGTTACCTTTTTACATTTCACCATTAGTGATTAGTTCATATCTGTAATATCTTTAATTTCGTTTTGGTTCGTTCTGAACAGAAACGATATTTTTCCATTCCTGCTCTGGTATTCTACGCCTCTCCTTCTTTAGTTAGAAACTTGTTAGAATGAAATAAAAGAAAGGATCATAACGATATTTACATGATAACAATGATATTTACTTTGATCATAGGAAGCCAAATAAAACCAGAAACGTGTGTATTAATTTGTAACATTTTCAAAGCATCCGTCTGATTTGCAGCGTGCGTGCGGAATCGCAGGAAAAATACTTTCGACACGGATTCCTGGCATCGACCCATCTTCGGAAACCCGGCTATATCTAACGTCAGGTCTTCCTGTAGCCATGTGTGCAGAAAGTGATGAATTCTGGACAGGAAGTTAGGCATATTGAGAAAATGTTTAAGTTTACGCTACGATTTCATGAACTCACGATGCCTGAATATGGAAAAATTACATTATTAATCAGTTCAGCACTTTTTTTTATTAAAAAAAATACAATTTTCACTCTGAAACAATTTAGAGTGTTTTCGATTATTTTCAAAGAAAAAAAAATCTGTTCACATTCCATTTCCATTTAATGTTTCGAACCCCTGATTAATAAGACATCAAATTTGAAGTGGTTGTGTTTTGCTTCACACTAACACTTTTTACTAGAGCCACAGATCCTGAACGGATGAGATATCTATCCTGAACTCTCCATTCTGCCCAAGCGTTTTTAAACATTGTGTTTTTGGCATCCACTTTTGTTTTTTTACAAGCCCTATCATGTCATCAGTTCATTATTCAGACTAGAGAGGGTAAATAAAATGTAAAAAAAAACTATAAACCTATGAAAACTATTTCCTTTCTTCATGAGCTGCCGAACAGAGGATCTGCTACAGAAGCCACGCTGGTCCGTGTTTTAAAAAAAGCGGAGTCGTGTTTTTCCAAGTGCTCGCTAAAATACTTTGATGGGGCGTCATTTGACAGCCTTCTACAGAACTCTAGATCAACTTGCGTCTACGTAGACTCTGAGTCAACTTACCAGGATGGAACAGACGACTCCCAAAACAAAGCAGGCGATAAAAGCCTTGACGCGCGTTCCCCAGCCCAGCGTGGTCGTGTCTCCAGCCGCCTACAGAACAACAACAAGCGCACCAAGATATCAACAAAAACATATACAGGATAATACAATATAAAAAAAAAAAACGTTTCCATTGACCATTTAGGCTCAGATCTTTCCACAGAACAATGAACCATTTAACCAAGTGACCTCTACTTCCTGTCAAGAACCACTTCCATCTTCAAACCGTATCTATCGAATGTATATGCAAAATATTTTCATTTTTGTCGTATAGTTGAAGTCTTAATGACTCTCAGAGACACCACGCGTGTACAGACAAATGTCACATCTATAACACTACACTGGAACTGGCCAATTAGTATTAGGAAAAAAAATAAAAATGTATCAGTTAAGACACCTCTAAACGTCTTTAAATCAGGTCTGGAGTCTGAAGAAAGTCACTTCTTCCTTTGAATAATTTTTCCTCATGATGTCCTGTTGCAGGATTCACACACATTTCAGTTCTCACTTCTGAGATTTCTGCTTTTATAGATAAATTGTAGAATGCATTTTTTTATGAGATAAATCTTTCTTTGTCCCCAGAAACCTTTTAATTAATTAATTAAAATATAACTCAAAGTGCTTTACAGTGAGAAGCAAAAATCCCACAGAAATAAAGCAACAAAAGGTCGTCAAAAGTAGTAAAATAATAGACCAGGTGCAATAATAGAGCAATAAGTATTTCAGTAACAGACAGATAGAAGAAAATAATAACAATATAAAAAGTGAGGACAAAACATAATAGAGGTACAATAACTAAAATACTATTAAGGTACTATAGAAAAATTATATAAAGTTCTAAAATTCTGTAATAAATAAATAAATAAATAAATAAAGTTTCAATGTAGAAATGTATATTCTAAATATTTCCTATCATATTTATAGCACTTCTCCTAGTTCTATTACACTATTCTACTGTGGGTTATTAAAAAATTATATTTTATATTTATATTTTATATATATATTTAAAAAAAATAATAAAATAGTAAAACAGATAAATAACAGTGCAATAAATGATAGCAGAAACAGAAAGAAAAATAATATAAATATATTTAAAATAATAATATTAAAATGTATAATTAAAAATTAGAAAAAAGGTAAAATAATTAAAATATTGTAAAAAGTAACAAATGATAAAACTATAATACATAAAAGACATACAATAAAACAATCTGAAGTAAAAGCAAGGCAAAGAATAAACGCTCATTAAACGCTAACATGGGAAAATGTTAGATAAAACAGATATTTTATAAACCAAACACAGACTTCCTCTGAGTTAATGACTGCTAGTTAAACTAGTAAACAGATATTTTATAAACCAAACACAGACTTCCTCTGAGTTAATGACTGCTAGTTAAACTAGTAAACAGATATTTTATAAACCAAACACAGACTTCCTCTGAGTTAATGACTGCTAGTTAAACTGGTAAACAGATATTTTATAAACAAAACAGACTTCCTCTGAGTTAATGACTGCTAGTTAAACTAGTTAACAGATATTTTATAAATCAAACACAGACTTCTTCTGAGTTAATGACTGCTACTTAAACTAGTAAACAGATATTTTATAAACCAAACACAGACTTCTTCTGAGTTAATGACTGCTAGTTAAACTAGTAAACAGATATTTTATAAACCAAACACAGACTTCCTCTGAAGTTAATGACTGCTAGTTAAACTGGTAAACAGATATTTTATAAACCAAACACAGACTTTCTCTGAGTTAATTACTGCTAGTTAAACTAGTAAAGAGATATTTTATAAACCAAACACAGACTTTCTCTGAGTTAATGACTGCTAGTTAAACTAGTAAACAGTCACAGATATTTTATAAACCAAACACAGACTTTCTCTGAGTTAATGACTGCTAGTTAAACTGGTAAACAGTCACAGCTACAAGGCCTGTGTCACATGAAGTGTGAAATGAAATAAAGTGTACAGTGTAAATTATTTCTCCTTGTTACCTGCAGCACATTCAGGTCGTCATTTCCGTCCTGACCGCTCAGAACCTTCTTTAATTTATCCATCACTCTTCCAATTAAATGCCTTTTTATACAGTTTAATGTAACCTCCTTCTCGCGGATAAAACTATCACCGAGTTTCTCTTCTTCCTGTTCGCACGAGCAACAGGTGAACGAGTCAGAACTTCCGCCAGTAGCCTCAGCAACGCCGGAGTGACGTCATCACGTACGCGCCATGAAGTTTTCGCGTGACTCGCGCGCCTCTCTGTTTATATATATTATTTATACATCCATATATATATAAATAATAACATGTCTAAATAATTAAAACATAATTATGTTTAGAAAATGTTTATTTAAAAAAAGCTAAGTTTAGAAAATGTTTATAAAATAAGATGCTGAGCCATTTTTTAAAATAATTTTAGTATCATAATTTAGTTTTAAAAAATTTATTTAATTAAAATATAATTAAAATATTTTAATTGTTATATATTAAAATTCATATAAGATTATATATATATATATATATATAAAATCTTATATGAATTTTATTATATAAAATTTTAAATATTTTAATTATATTAAAATAATTAATAATTTTATATTTTTGTAATAATTTTATAATAATGTTAATATTTTTTTTAAATAATTCATACAAATTTTTTTATATTTAAATTCATTGCTAATTATTTATTTTATTAACGCAAAAAATATATATTTATAATTTATTTCATATATATATATATATATATATATATATATATATACATACATATATAAAACCCTCTAAATAGTCCATGTGTATAGCTACACTACATCTAAATTCCTGAAAAACAATAGTAATCCCATCTACACTACATAGCCAAAAGTTTGTGACGTCTGACCATCAGTATATACATATTTATTTTTTGGAGTCACTGGATGTCTTAACTGCTGAACATCTCCCCACACATTTGCCTCAAATCAGCTAAACTGGATTAAAATATAAATTCACAATACTGTTTACATGCTGGGTGGAAAAAAGAAATATGGGTCAATTAAATGTGTATGAAATTTGGTATTTTTACTTTGGCAAGTTAATAAACATGTAAAGACTGGAGCACCGTGCAACATAACTTAATAAGTTTAATAGCGTTTCCTTTAGACTTTTCTTTCAGACAGCAGAATCTCTGGGGTAAACAGACAGACTTTTACACACAGATATTTTATTGGCCTTCAGTTTTAATGGCTTCCCGCAGACGACAGACAGAATATCAACACTGAAGTGTATTAACATGAAGTGGGGCCTAATTGTGAATCACCTACAGCATTCTTTTGGTAAAAAAAGATCCATTTTGGTGTAATTTGCGGTTACATTTAAGCCGACATTGAAAGTACTGAGCTTTGGATTAAACCCATTGAACCATTTTATGAAGTAAAACAGTGAAACTAATAGAAAAGTTATGTAGTTATGAGGCTGAGGAAGGTCTGGAGTCTGGACCTGGCGATTTTCCTCAGAGCTTTAGAGGTTATTTCAAGTCAGTTTGGCTAACCATGATAACTAAATAACAACTTTTATTAGACATTGATAGTCGATCTGCTGACAGTTGAACTGCAGGCTTTACTGAAGTCTCGAGCAATCCCATTACACATCATAAACATCTTTCCAACAGATTCAGATCCACTGATCTGTGGATGGATGCTATAATTTCTTCATCCTAACAGTTTTTTTAGGTGGTAGTGAAGCATTAGGGCACTTTGACACGAGCAGACGTCCAGTACAGAGGCTCAGGCACGGCCATGTGCTTATGATATATCAGGCAAGTCTGCTTCATCCACAACCACTCCTCTATACACTGAAACACAAAGACACAATGCACTGAGTTACATACGTAGAGCAGATAGCTGATATGTGTACAGTCTAAAGCATGGTTCTGGGTTAACTCTGTCTAAACTGGACTTGTATTAAGTGTTAATGGTTTTCAGTTATACAAGTCATAACAGGTCAAGACATTTGGACTAGAAAACACATTAAATATGTTCATATTCATTTATATTGTGTTTTGGTTAGTGGTTCGGGCGCTAACTTGTTAACTGGTGTTGTATTTTTGTTATTCCAGTAAAAAGTTAGTGCACGTGTCCCACGCTGATGTCACAGGGGGACATTGCTAGCAGAGTTACAGTGAAATTTAGTAGGCAAAAATCTTTGCTGTTAGCTGCTAAAAACAAAAGAGCACAAGCTTCTTTTCACACTCACCATTTTTCAGTAATGTTCAATGCCATATTAATGAGAAATCCAACAGATAATTAATGGAAACATTGGTCAAACAGTGGACGAAAAATTCCAAAAAACACCACAGCTAAATCAGCCGACTCGTCTCGGCTAGTAAGCGTAAGATAAGATAAGATAAGATAAGATAAGATAAGATAAGATAAGATAAGATAAGATAAGATAAGATAAGATAAGATAAGATAAGATAAGATAAGATAAGATAAGATAAGATGTACCTTTATTGACCCTCCGTAGGGGAAATTCAAGAAAAACATTCTACACGATAATGTTGATGGCGGTATCAGCATGACAGTTGAAGCTTTAGAAGCTGATATGTTGACAGATGAGGAGTTGAGAGAGTTACTAAAGTGACTAAAGCACTAAAGCGCCGCTGCATCGCTCACTTTAGATTGAGATGAAGCGAGGGCTAAATCTCACTGCACCACTATCAGTTAACCAAACTGTTAACCAAAGTAAAAAACGAAAAATGAAATCAAATGTCGATTGAAGAAGCTTAAACTAAAAAAAGTCAACTCAGAATTTCATTACGAAATAAAGATCATCATTGAAGACATCATTGAAGATAATGTGTTAATGATAAATATTAATTAAGACATTATGTGATTGTACCTTAATTCCAATACCTCTGTAACTATAAGTAGCTTTTTCGAAGATTATATTTTCTTTGCTGAAAATTAATGCTTAATCTTATTCAGTTACATTTCCAAGGGAAAAAAACTCTAATTTTTTGCTCCTTACATTTTTATTTACACTCCAGGATTCATTGCAAATCTCAGCAGTCATGACTATATATTTTTCAGGATATTGATTATACATGTTTATATATATATATATATTATTGTCTTATTGCATTATTATTGCATCATGTAAGATCAAATCCATGTAAATTTGTACGGATACCACAACCAAAAACATTTTGCACAATTTTCTATGTTCACTGAAAGGCAGAAGTCTCCTACCTCACTGTGGAAGGTGTGTGAACAGTGCAGTTCCCGGATGGTTCCTCCTCTTCTGCACAGATCATCATGGCAAATCAGACACACACTGTCTGCGTCACTCTGCAACACACACCCTGGTCAAGTTCATGCTCCTTCTTTCTCATACAAGAAGCAGCACCACACCTATAGAGCTTAGAGAAGGGAGTTCTGATTCTTTTCAGTGAATCAAATCGGAGTCGACTCCTAAACGACTCATAGACGTTCTTTTGGGATATTCTGACCTGTGATTGTTCTTCTTTGCGTAATGGCTGATATTGCTCCATGAGATTTTACTCTACCTTCAAATTAACAAAATGACATTACTTTGCACTGCATATTTATATTTATATAATCTATTTTTTTAATGTTAGATCAGCAAGATTGATTAAGAAGATTCATTTCCATTTCTCTTGATAACTGATCACTTTCCATACTCTTCATACATACATCTTCAACAAGCTCCTCTGCTTCATACACACAGATGACTCTCCAGTGATATAATGTTGCGGCTCCTGAAGCGTCTTCACTTTTCTGGGACATGAAGTAAGTTTGAGATGGCAGATTGCCATGTCTCACATTCGGGTTCATTCTCCTTGTCCTGGTTTCGGTCGTGCTGAGAGCGAGGACCCGTCCTTGCCTCGCCACCTTTGAGCCGGTGCCTCATGCTGACTGGGGTCGGAGCCTTGATGGTCACGTCCAGGTGAGTCAGATGAGTCAAATGAGTCAAATGAGTCAAATGCATAGCTCTCAGCTGAGCCTGAGAGACACAAGGGAACACAAGGATTACATTAAACTATTTGACTAGAAAACTATTTGAAAAAAAAAACTGTTATTTGAATTCAAGTTCTGTTGCACCACATGATTTTAAACATGGATTGACACATCACAGACTTAATCCAAAAAAAAACAAGACAGATAACAATAATATAACTGTATACAGTGGGGTCCAAAAGTCTGAGGAAATCTGGGATTTTTTTTAATTTAAAACTGGAAATAAACAGAAAGCTTTAGAATTTTTAAAAAGGAAATGTGCAAAATCTTGACTATTCATTATTCAAGATGTTGCACATCATCATCATCATCATCATCATCAATTTCTAGGTCCATGTATAAATGTAAGCAAATTTGTGATATTGATGTTAACCGCTTTGTACAAAAGGTCAGATTTTCCTCATGTCTAATCTCTTCTATTGAAGCGTGTGTTCAGACGACATTCTGATGAATTTGATCTAAAATAGATCATCAGGTTTTACACAAACTTGTGGAGTCGTTGCCAGCTCGAGTGCACACTGCCGTTAAAGCAAAAAAGGACACGTACCAAATACTACAAAACTCTGAAATTCATGTAAATATTCTTAAGATTCTACTTTTCACTCAAATCGCTGCTGATAATATCATTTGTAATGAAAACCTTTGTGTTAAATTGAAAAAGAATCCCAAACAGAATCATTTTCACTAGTGCTCTCAGACTTATGGACCCTGCTGTATATAATAATAATAATAATAATAATAATAATAATAATAATAATAATAATTGTAGACATAACCTATGTAAACCTTTGGAGACAATGTTTTAACTAAATTTATGCAACTTTTTAGTTTTTCCCTTTAAACTTTGATTTATACTAGATGTTAGAAATTTGATGGGGGCGTATTATTAAAAATATAATATTAAAGATATAATACAAGTTTCTTTTTTCCTTTTCACATAAAAAAATTTCCATAAAAACTTTTTGTTTAATGTAATTTTCCATTGCTTCGCACAGTGTTCCTGGGATCGGCCTGGAGCTATGAAGATGAAATATAAACCTGCTACAGATTTACCATGAAACTAAAGCCAGTGTTTAAAGATTCCTGAAATGCAATCCTGATATATATTTTTTTAATCATGGTTGAGATTTTGTTTCAGCTGGATAAATAGATAAACGTTGATTCCACCAGGGATAAAGTTAAATTTTTTTGTTGGTACAATCCAATCTAGGATGAAAATCGATGGCAAAATCAATTTATGAACTGCTATTTAAACAGAGAATTATATACAAGACACATTAAAAAAAAACACTCACAGGAAATATTCCATTATAGGGAATATTCAATAAATCTGAAACAGTGTGCTTGTATTTAAAGTACGATAAAAACAGGACTCCACACAGAGCTCTGTGGTTATTATTATTATTAACCCCGGATAAACTCAAGCCAAATATCTAACATGTAATAAAAGCCTTAATTTGCTTTTTGATGTAACATCAGGATTAAAGTACAATTTATTATAGACATATATCTATTATATACATACAGAAATACATTCTGTTGCATGGTGATTAAATTATAATGTTATTTCAGAGGTATAATAGATAGATGAAAAAATTGCAAAAAAAAAATGTTACAACCATTATTTTCTTTCATCTCATGTTTGGACATAGCCATTATTAATATTATAATAACTATATAGCATATACTGTAATATCCAGTGTTATACTCCTGTATGCTCTTTAAATCAGATGTGAAAACTACCTAGTGATGTACTGTGCTCTACTGTTACATTTAGAAATACTGATTGATGTCAAGTGAATACAAAAGTATAACAGGCAGATACTTTCTAGAAGTTATACACGTATAGTATATCTACTGTAGCTGCTAACCGGACATGGATTGGCCAGTGAAACACTTGGCTTGGGGATATCCAACCCACTTTTCCTCTCAGTCTCCATCTTCTTCTCCTCGTCCTCATCCTCTGTGCTCTTCTACTCTCCTTCTTCAGCAGACCACTCTGTGAAAAGTTCCTCCTCCTCTTCCTCTTTCTCCATGATCATTCAGAAGTAGTTCCAGACTTTCTAGATTTCCTCAAACTGGTGTAAGAAGTGCAAGCAGGAAGAGGTGGGTCACTCAGGCTTGGTCTCTAAGTGCTCGTCTCTGGAGAGCCTTAATAAGACCCTGTAATGAGATCCTCCTGGCTCTCCTCAGCCATCTGTCTGCTTTGTGGCTCTAAGCCTAATGCAGCAGCACACGGTACACAGGAGCAGCGCAGGCTCAACTGGCTGCCTGCGAATCCCTAAATAATCTATTTATCAGGAAAAGGAGAGAAGGGTGAAAAGGGGAGGGAGAAAGTCTTGAATCCACCTCGAAGTATTTAATGTAGCTCAGGTCACGATGCTTCTAGAAACTCGATGTACTGTATATTCTAGTTCTGTGATCTGCTGCAGTTGAAAATATCAAGTAAACAACAAACAATTAGTGCCCAAGACAGCAGCTATTTCCTGTTTCTACATTACATTTCCTCCCCTAAACTTGTAAACTGGGCTGTTTGTCACCGTGTTAATGTTACTACAGATAATTTTACTTACTGCAGCTTTAATGTTAATTTGCAGAGCTGCAAACAACAAATCTGAAATCGCTGACACTGTTTTGGTTTGGTACAGTGTCAATATTCTTAAAGATCTTTCAATCTTTTTAAAATTAAAATATAAAAGACTGATAAAGGATTAAAGAATAATAAAGTGTTTACTTACTATTATATAGTTAAATTGTAGATGTCATTTATAATTCATGGGTTTTGGGTGATGTTTGAAAAATGAAAATAAAAAATGTTTCACAATGTATTTACAAAGACAAAAATCCAAGAAGTTCAAAATTAAATGTGTGTGTGTCGTGCAATGAGGCAACAATCCCCAACAGAAGGCAGAAATCACTAATCAATAGAAAACCAGTTTGTAAGGTTTTGCCATGTCCCTCTTGGTCTCCAGACCTGCTCTGAAGAAGGTAGTGTCTTAAATTTGATAGATTTCTAACAATATAACTTATAAGTGTAGAGGACTGGGCTGAGTGGAACAGGGGATGTGAAAAAGGATGTGAAAGAGGCTGGAGACAGATTTCAAATAATCAAATGTTGAACATGCGAAAATATTAGAGAATATTTATATCACATTTAGAAAGCAAGCTGCAAACTCACTGTTCATATTTTAGCAAACATTAGACCTATTTGACTCACAGTTTGACTTTTCTATGATTCTGAAGGAACATCCGTAAAATCTAACACACTGAATGTCTTGTTGCTGTAAATTACATTTCTTTGTCTTCGTCATTTTGTCCTACTTCATTATGATCCATGGGATAAACAAAGCAAAAGAATGATGACCACCACCACCCCCCACCCCCAACAAAAAAACACAAACAGGAAAATCAGTAATAAAGGTTTAATAAGTGCCAAACTATAACTAACAATCATCTATTATGATTTTCGAACAGGAACAACAGGGAGATTTGATGCATTTCTATGAAACATAGTTTTGTTGGGTTAAACCGAAACTTTGTCTGATTTAATAATAGCATAAAAACATCCACATCTTTAAAATGTACTGAGATGGAAAAGTGCTTTACACTTCACCTCAAGGTGGCACCATTTAACTTCACTGCATTGTACTGAATGATTCAGGCAGTGTTATAACAGATATATGAAAATATAAATCTATAGACATATAAAATCATTTATTTTGTGAATCATCAACTGTACAAACTTCTATTAGAGATATGCTGTACAACTGGGCATGACATTTTCAGAAAGAGGAAGCACTAAAGGACTAAAGGACTGAATCCAAGTCTTTATGCGAAAGTGCGACATTTTCTCTCCTTGGTCATCTTTTCAGAGTTTGGCATTAAGTCCAATAACAGCCTCACAGAATTCGTTTGTGTGAATCCCAACAAAGTCTGCACAGATGATATTGACGGATGTTTTCTGGAGGCCGGGACGCTGCTTTGTGACCCAGTCCATCAGCACAGTGTAGGCCCCGAGCGTCATGCTCTTCATGGACTGTGTGAGATGGCAGAGGACGTACCTGGTGTCTTCAGTGAGGTTTAGACCAGCCATAAAGAAACCATCTGATGGATATCATGACATGACCATAAGATGATAAAATGATTAGAATACACAGTGTTGGTGAAGTCAATGCCAAAGCAGCACACAGACAAGATCAGATCAGAAATACTGAAGAAAAAAAAAATACAAAACAGGAACTGCACTCTTGTGCATTAAAATGGCAAAAGTTTCAGGTTAATTAGAGCCATGGATCTCAAAGCGGGGTCTGTAAAGCACAGGCAAGTGGATCCGCGATTCTGAAATTTTGTTATCGTCATAGAAATCACAACCCACCATTATCAAAGTTATATTTATTATCAAGATGTTATAGTTATTATTTGGTTCAACGGTCACTTGAATCGGATTGGTTTAATCCAAGCCTCAGTAACTCCTTAAGCTTTAAATAATGCCAACTTCAAACTAATGACAATTTTAATAACAATGTGTTTTGTGAGTGGAATGTTCAGAATCTCTATGGATCCAGTAAATAACCAAAATATAATTGTACACATTTAACTAGTTGGATTATTTTTGTAAAATGAAATACAGAGGAGTAGTTTAGCTTCAGTTTAGAAATCCTTTAATGCTGCAGCTTTATTTTGCAAGGCATCTGGTATTTCCAGTTTATAATTTGCATCTGAAAGCAAACTTCCTGGCATCCTGACACTAAACACTAACACATAGTACCACATAGGCCTACGACTTTGACATAATTAAAATAGAATTATGTCTAGTTCAAACACACATACACACAACATTTAATTACAGAGTATTTCTCGATATGGCCTTCAGGTTTCCTGTTAGTCCAAATCTGAACATTACAACTTGTATGTAAATTAAGCTCAATGATGTGTTTCATTATTATTCGTTATTCATCAAGATAAGCAGTGTTTTTGGTTTTGAAAGATCACTTTGACCATAAAATGTAATTTAGGACCACATTCTGCAGTGGTTATCAGTGGTTATCTGCCATTATGTATAAAAAATAAAAACAAATACATTTCAAAACACACATATCAGGAAAACTGTCTATAAAATATATAAAACTACATTTTCCAAAAAAGTAACAGTATAAAAGGATGTGTGTGTAAAGTGTGTATGTTTTACAAAACAGAGTTAATCATTAGAGAACATAATTTTTAAAATCACCATGTTGAGTAATTTATTATTCAATATTTTATAAATGTGCAAAAAAAGAAATTCGAGTTAGCATGCTAAAGGATTCTTCAGTTTGTCCCTTTGTGAGAAACCCTAAAGGTTTTATGTCAAACCCTACACAGAAGCTCCCCTTTAGGAAGCTAAGAACACTTGTTTTTGCTTCTCAAAATAATTTTTGGGTGGCTTTTTGGGTTCTTTAATTCATTTTTATGTAAAATAAACATGAAATAATATCTTACCTGGTCTTCCTGTCTCCTTCTTATGCTCCAGATATGAAATGACCAGGTTTGGGTCTGACTCATTGGCCCACCAGTAATCCCACGCTGGCCAAAGTTCCTCGTGCTCAGACCCAGCCGGATCAGCGTAGGAGAGAATTACCCGATAACCGCGATTCCAACATGTGCTCAGAGAAGGAGATTCCTGAGACGCAACACACAGCTAAGTGAGGAGGTCAATAAATTGACACATTTTGACACTTTACTTATAGAAAATACAGCTGGATCTCTATGGATCCACTAAATAACCAAAATATCATTGTACACATTTAACTAGTTGGATTATTTTTGTAAAATGAATCTGTACAGAGGAGATTTTCAGAATTATTTTGTCATTTGAGTTGTTTAGTTTCAGTTTACAGAACTTTGAATGCTGCAGCATTTTATAAGGCATCTGGTATTTCACGTTTATAATTTGCATCTGAAAGCAATGGAATAAAATCTTCCCTGGTCTTCCTGTCTCCTTCTTATGCTGAAGGAGTGAAGAGGTCAATAAATTGACACATTTTAGTACTTTACTTATAGAAAATACAGCTGCTTACTGATCTGGGGCAGAGTTTCTTGCCAAAGAGTTGCATCAGAAAGTCAATGAGGTTGTTGTGCTGCGCAGGGCTCATATCATCAAAAGCAGACAGAGCAATGATCACGACTTCTTTAGCGTGATTGTCTAACCAGTGCGCAACATCACTGAGTGCCTCCTGCAAAAAACATTATTTATCATGGAGTTAGGTGTAAAGCACTTGAGGGTATGCTGTAACAGGAAAATAATCAACTATGAGCTGGTATGAAGTGTTTTATTCCACCCATACCACAGAAATCGAAAAGTAAATTTCATAAATAAATTTAAAAGTTATTAATGAAACACATACTTTTCATTCATTAATAGTTACCTTTAATGTTGTGGAATGTCAACTAAACAAGTTAGTTCCTGTTATCTCCTAGGTTATAGCAGCTACACTATATGGCCAAAAGTATGTGGACACCTGACCATCACACCCATATGTGCTTGTTGAACATTTCATTCCGGATTTATTCCCCTTTACTGTTATAATAAGCTCCACTCTTCTGGGAAGCTTTCCACTAGATTTTGGAGCGTGGCTGTGAGCATTTGTGTTCATTCAGCTACAAGAGCATTAGTGAGGTCAGGCACTGATGTTGGTGAGGAGGTCTGGGGTGCAGTCAGTGTTCCAGTTCATCCTAAAGGTGTTCAGTGGGGTTGAGGTCAGGACTCTGTGCAGGACACTCGAGTTCTTCCACTCCAACCTTCACACACCATGTCTTCATGGAGCTCAGGAGCACTGTCATGCTGGAACAGGTTTGGGCTTCTTAGTTCCAGTGAAGGGAAAGTGTAATTTTACAGCATACAAAGACATTCTATACAATTGTGTGCTTTTAACTTTGTGGCAACAGTTTGGGGAAGAACCACATGTGGGTGTGAAGGTCAGGTGTCCACATACTTTTGGCCATATATATTGTATAAGCAGTCAATTCCTCACTAGCCCCTCTTTTTTCTTTTCTTTAAGCTGATACAAAAATGCAGCTTGTTATGTTACCTCAAAGCACAAACTCCTCTGTCCTGAAGACTTCCCATGTCTGAAAACTTTGAAACCAGTACAGCTTTACCTCTGATTGTTCACTCAGTGAAAGCACTGACACTGGAGACTCCTTCCAACATGCTAAATAAGCATCTCATAGCAAATTCATATTTAAACATTTTTTACTTGTTTATTATTAGTCTTAGATTAGGTAGAATGTCTGCCATATTGTGACTGAGCTGTTACTACATAAATGATAACATATTAGAATGAGCGTATTGATATAAACCTGTGATTTGCCTTTCAGTCGTAACTCCTCTCAGGGCTGCTGTTACAGAAAATGAATCAACACCTTCTGACTAATCAGATTTGAGATTTCAACAGCGCTGTGGTATAATGGGTCATGCCATCTGACTGGATAACGGTGACATTCACCTTCACAGTAAGTAGAGTGTATATTCCATGTGCAAAGTACAACATCCAGCTTGAATCTTTCTTCTTGGTGGCGATCCTTAGGTCGAGAAATCGAATTCCTGAGTCCAGCTGACTGGAAATCGACAGCTCCTGAAAAGAAAAAAGAAAAGTGAAGAAAAGTCGTGTGTTTTATTTTCCTTGTTGCTGGGGTGGTACCATCAAGGTTACATCTTTTGTACATTTAGTATGTACACTATATGGCCAAAAGTATGTGGACACCTGACCTTCACACCCACATGTGGTTCTTCCCCAAAGTGTTGCCACAAAGTTAAAAGCACACAGTTGTATAGAATGTGTTTGTATGCTGTAGCTTTACACTTTCCCTTCACTGGAACTAAGAAACCCAAACCTGTTCCAGCATGACAATGCCCCTGTGCACAAAGCGAGCTCCATGAAGACATGGTGTGTGAAGGTTGGAGTGGAAGAACTCGAGTGTCCTGCACAGAGCCCTGACCTCAACCCCACTGAACACCTTTAGGATGAACTGGAACACCGACTGAACCCCAGACCTCCTCACCAACATCAGAGCCTGATCTCACTAATGCTCTTGTAGCTGAATCTTGTAGCACAAATCCCCACAGCCACGCTCCAAAATCTAGTGGAAAGCTTCCCAGAAGAGTGGAGCTTATTATAACAGCAAAGGGGAATAAATCTGGTATGAGATGTTCAACAAGTACATGTCAGTGATGGTGTGATGGTCAGGTGTCCGCAACCTTTTGCCAGATAGTGTGTTGTTTACCCGGGAAGCTGCATGTTGTGTATGATTAATTAGGTTTTATGGTCAAACTTTGTCCTTAAGGTCCAATTATGTATTTTTTTTTAATTTCCAGCTGAAAGTTACACACTAAAGGTGTAAAGGATGTACACTTGATGGTACCACAGTAGCAACAATTAAGCAAAAACAGTTTGGGTACAGTTTGGTCCCATATTCTCTGAGAATGCATGCATTTTACCTGAGTGGTGGCCCACCTCTTTATGCACGGCCGGATGACACAGGGTACGATGTGGTCCAGCGCGGTCAGTATCCTGGGCTCTGAATGCAGGACTGGACTGGACTGGTCCAGACAGTATGTCATGGTATCATGACTACCTGAAAGAAAACAGGTTCAAGGTTAAGGTTAAAACCATTCTCAATAAATAAACAGGATGGATGACAGGTCATGATGGATCATGGTGATGGGTCCTATACCAGGTATCGCGAGATCCCACAGAGGAACATCAAGGAGCTGAGCAGGAAGCCGAGACATCCAGTCTGCACATCTGGAACCCAGCTGAGACCTCCACACATCAGCCATGCTTTCATTCAACCTCGAAAATCATAACCTTCATACTCAAAATGGAGGCTGCTGTATGTTTTGTTGTTGAGGCAATGCTGCTTAAAAAACTTTCCGACCCCAAAGTAGAACAAAACGCGCAGATAGAGCGTTTTGGGGAAGCTGCGCGCGCGCGTCTCTCTCTCTCTCTCTGTGTGTGTGTGTGTGTGTGTGTGTGTGTGTGTGTTAGTTACCCGGATGAAGAAAGCTCAACAACAGCGCAGTCACATGAATCTCTACTTCCTCAAACACGCACTGCTGTAGTAGGAAGCTGAGGTGTGCGCGCGACTGTATTTTGGATCCCGCATGCTCCCGCAATCATTTTCCCACGCATTTCCTGCCTGTGATATTCCCCAAAGGGAATTTAGATGATTTTATTCCCCCCAATCTGCAACTACATTTAAACTAAAGCAACCTTGATAATGATCATGATAAAATCGTTATTAAAGATGAATGAATGCGGTGAACCCCCGCACCACTGAAAAACCCGCAACTTGTATTTTATTGGGTTCTGATGCAACATCTCTAGTATGAAGGAGCATTCAAATATGTCAGGTTTTGAGTTTGCTTCATGTTGTTAGCAGGATTGTAGAAAGGGTCAGAAAGAGACTGTGTGTCTATGTGTGTGTGTGTGTGTGTGTGTGTTGATTGGGTCCCTGCTCCTAGTGACATCACAAATACAAAATATTACACATAATATAATATAATGAGTGAACTGAGACTTGCAAGATTGAATATTCTTGCTTTTTTAATTAAAAGTATTTCACAAATCTACAAACAGTGACTGATGCATGTGTTCATCTGATATTTATGTATTTCACCAGATAATCAGAAACAATTAATCTTGCACATCAACAATAAATTAATTAAAAAGAAAAGGAGGAGGCATGCTGATGCTGCAGATAGCGCTGCAGTCTCTGAGCTCCAGGGTCCCTGCTTCGATCCTGAGCTCGGGTTCCTCTCTGTGCATTTTCTCCCCGTGTCCATGATCTCCTCTGGGTTCTCCGGTTTTCTCCCACCTCCTAAAAACAGGCTTGTAGGTGGACTTGCGAAACAGGCCCTAATCCTGAACGAGTGTCTGAATGTGTGTGAGTGCACTGGTGTCCCATCCACGGGGTATTCCCACCTCGTGCCCTGTGCTCGCAGGATATCACCACTATCCTGACCCAGAAAAAACAGCTTACTGAAGATGTATGAGTGAAAAACACTGCGGCTAAATGTAAAATAGCAGAACATTATTGTATTCCATTACTGCAGCGTCTAAACATTTTGGATCTTGGATTTAAACATCTATGATGTCAGATACACACGATGATAATAAACACTTTAATTACTTTGTAAAAAAGATTTTTTTGAAATGAGTTATCAGGATTTTTTATCAACAAAACTGTAAACATGTTAATTATCATTACATTCACTAATTATTATTATTATTATTATTATTATTATTATTATTATTATTATTACTCACAAATATATCTCAAGCATTTTTGCCAACTGATTCACTCATGAAGGCTTTAATTCCCTTTTAAAGTACTAACTGATATGTGATGTCATTGGATATTATGTTCTAGATGGACAAAAAAGCTGCTTAATTCAGTCTCTTGAATTCAGATCATTATTAGAACAATATGTAGATCATTATTAGAACAATATGTCAGTGTTGAACAGTTAAGCGAACATAATTAGTACAGTCCTCATGTAATTCACTAAATCCAGAGATGCTCTGGAGTTTCAGCCGGAGAAGGAATATGGAGGAATTCCCTTTACTCCTAAACCAGTGACCTGGAGAAAACAAAGCATATACTGAACATATTAAAAAAAATACATAAATCTACATCACTAACCATGCGCTGTTCCACCTTTAAACTGTACGTCACACACTGGAATACACACTGGCTTTATTTCAAGGCAAGGTTTTAAAAAAGCAGGATAATACAGCAAGGACTAAAGAAGCATAAGACATATGCATTATTATGGAGAATGTGGAATGAAACTGGAATTTTGAAAAATACTTCATCAAGTATCAGAAATAAAACACTTGAATATGCAACTATATCAAATTAAGATTTATTTGTACATTTTTTTATTTTATTTTTATTTATTTGTACATTATTTACACCAGCGCACTTTAAATAAAATCATAGCTTTATATTAATGCACTCAGTGTAATACTTACTTACTTAATAACTTACACAGGGTAAGAACGACAGACACTCCACACTTATAATTATTGGTATGGTGACTTTTTCTGTGATGAGACGTTTATTTATCCTTTATGAAAGGCATCTCCAGTTTTGGCACTTTGTAACCATCTTTGTAAAAGTTTTCCACCACAAGACAGTGTTCCACTACATTAAATGTAACTATAAATGGATAAAAAGTACCATGTTTGTGGTGTTCATTAATAACTAAAAACTGTAATCATTGGCAAACTGCTGTGGTATAAGGGAAGTAAAATTCATCAGGGTCGTTGATTATTTTCCTATACTTGTCAGTCGGTGCTCACTGGGCAATGTGGCATGATTATAAAAATCAAAAATAATTATTTTTTATTTATTATTTTACTTTAAACTGAAAAATGGCCTGGACCACCAAGTTATGCCACAAGAGGATAATCCATACCTTAAAAATGCAGCCAGCTTGGGGCTGTTTGGCGAGTGATTCCTCGTCCATGCCTTTATAAGCGGAGGTGACGAATAGATCAGTGTAGTCTTTCCCTCCGAAACAGCATGAGGTGATTTTAGCGACAGGCAGCTTCACTGTCTGCAGCCTGGTCCCTAAGACGAGGAACATTTTTGAGAAGACCTCAAAAGTGCAATAGTAGCTTAATAGAAAAGATTAATAGATATATATATGCACACACACACACACACACACACACACACACATACTCATATACCCACATTTATGACTTGGATATGTATATGTATATGTATATATATATATATATATATATACACACACACACACACACACATATGGGAAAGTATATATATATATATATATATATATATATATATATATATATATATATATATATATATATATATATATATATATATGTGTGTATGTTTAAGTATAATGTATATTTGAGTTTTAGATTTTTATACTGTTTTTATGTACTTTTGCTTTGTTGTTTTTTAGGTTGTTGTGTTGATGTCCTTGTTTATACTGTATGGTGAAGCCAAAGACAAATTTCCACTTTGTGGACAATAAAAGTAACTAACTAACTAACTTCCTGAGGTATACACACCTGTCTGAGGGTCGATGCGCACCACTCTTCCTCCACTGTAGCAGGCCAGCCATATTTTACCTTCTGCGTCAATGCACATGCCATCAGGAATGCCTTCGTCTTTCTCAAGCCTGTACACCATTCTGCGATTAGCTTAGGACAAAAACACACACACACTTAAACACGTACAAGCCGAGATTCAGTTTGAATGTTTTACAAATTTTGTCTGAATTTCTGAAAAAGTCAGCATAAGATGGAATCTGAGTTTCCTTTAACTGCTGATGTAAAAATCCTGAAAAAAAACAAACATAATTAGAAAAAAATATATGTAAAGATTTATTTAGTCTATGGCTCCATCTTGAGCAACATAAAATATCTAGTAGAAAATGTGCAATAAAATGTTGATCTTAAGAAAATCTTGAAAATGATTTTGTCCTTTTTTAAAGTAATTGTTAATATATATATATATATATTCTATTTTTCTGTTCTATTTTTGATATATGTAGCTACTCTTTTTTTCCTTTTATCCTACATTTATTAAAGTGGTAGAGTTTGGAGCAGTACTGTAATTTTGTTCAAGATAATGACAATAAACTCTAGAAACTAAAAATTAATTTTGAATTCTGTGTACCATATGCAGTGCCTTTTGGCCAGTTGTATGATTATGAATTTAAATAATCTATTCCTATCACATTTTATCACTATTACATTAATATTTGCCCCTCAGCAAATATTAAAACCTTTTTACTGATATTTATGGATTTTCCATTCAGGTTTTAAATGCACATTTCCATTTAAGTGTGAAAATAAAAAAAATATCATACAAAATATTTTCATAAAATACTAAGCACAATTTCTTTTCATATGTGCCAGCCCTTCTAGATAACTCACCTAATCCTCCAGTGTGTATATCATAATCAAAGGCTTCCACCATGTACGTCAGACTGTCTATATAGTAGAAGAAGCGATGATCCGGAGACCAGTCCAACCCGTTGGAGAGGTCCACTTGATCGAAGTGTTTGACGACAGAGTGATCAGGGTGCAGACTGTACAGCGAGCCCTGTTTCCTCTCCAGCTCAGCCGGACGCACCTCAATCGCCATGGTGCCTGAGAAACAGGAAACGGCACAGAGGAGTGCACACTTACTTTAGTGCGGGATTGAACAAACAGCACAGTGGAGTACACTTTACATTAAGTGTGTGATAGCGATTAGCATGGTGTGTTCGCAACGTAATTTGGAGTGCAGTAAGGGGTGACATGTACTTGTGTTAAGAGGGTAGCATAATAGTTTGTTGTATGATCTGAAATGTGACCTGGTGCACTTATTCGAGTATGTGAAAAGGGTAAGGTACTTAAACGTTCTTTTAACAGAACCCTCACACATCCAGTCATTCTCAGGTATATATACTATACTGGGTCACAAATCACACAAAAAGGCCAAGGCAGATTTTCATTTTACAACACCTGCTTCCAGAAATTTGCATGGCTCTCTAGTACACGCAGAAACAAACTGTATGTAGGCCTATTTTTGCATATTTAATGACATCTCTTTGGCAAAAGTTGTGTATACGTAATTATTAATTAATATATTTGAAAATTTTCAATCTGGGCGCATCGTGCTTAGGTTTCTGTCAGTGTGGAGTTTCAAATGTTTCAAATTTCAAATTCCTCTGGGTTCTCTGGTATCCTCCCAGCTCCCAAAAACATGGATTGGTGACATTAAGTTGCACCTAGGTGTGAATGCGTGTGTGAAAGTGTGTGTGCACGGTCCACGGTCCTATACAGGGTGAATTCCCACGTCGTCATCAGTGTTCCTGGGATAGGCTTCAGATCTACCATGACCCTGACCAGGTGTTTACTAAAGATGTATGAATGAAGATGAAATATATTATCAAAAAAGTTCCTTTGCATTCACTAAGAGCGATTCAGCCTACAGTTTGAATACCACTGGTGTAAAGCACAAAGTAAGCACAGTATTAACACAGAAGCTGTAAGCAGATGACACAGGGAGTATGCATTTGCTGCATAGTAATGTACGGAAAGCAAGTTCCTGAACCAATTCATCTTTAGAAACTCTGAGTCCCTCACACACCTGCGAAAAACCTGCCGGCCGGATCCACCTTCCCATCATTAAAGCGGGTGTTGCTCTTTCCCGTGTCCACGTTAGCGATGGTCGTGATGGCACGCTTCTCCCAGTCTACAGCAGCGAAGCGCGTTCCCTCTCCGATCACGTACCCTCCTGACCTGCGTGGAACCACGCAGCCCACATACGTCTCTGTGGCAATAATAAAGATAAAATGAACAATTACTATGCAATGCAATGCCATTTTACAGATTATAAGATGCCCTTCAACCTTCACCCTTACATATGATATTAATCAGATAGGAGGTTCATGAGCAGTTATGTAAAAGTTGGAATTCAGATCATTCATTAAAAAGTACAACAATATTAGTAGTCAATATTTTTCATTTCATACATGTACAAATAATGTGGGAAATTAGGCAGAAATGATAAAAACAATAGTTTCAGCCACTGTCTCAGAACAAAAGTTCAGAAACCTCCCTTCTGGTCCGGAATGTTTCTCTGTATTTGGATTGGCCACTTGTCAGTCATTATATTGACACGCCCCCAATGCCCCTTCACCTCCTCAGAAATCATTATGTGGTGAAATGTTTATAGAGTTGTAACTTGACTTTCAAGCAACGTCCGAGTGCGCCTGAAAGTGAAGTCATGACAGTCCGTGCTAATGGTAACTCTAGTTAGCATGCTAAATCTAGTTGAACCACCATAAGTTTTGGGGCGGAGCTTTGTGTACATGGGTGGAAATCGGGGTTGGCTCAATGAGTAAAAAAAAAAAATAATAATAATAACTCAAATCATATTTAACAACTCCTCTGGTTTAATCATTGGAGACCTTTCAGATTTTACCCAATGCAAATTTAAGATGTTGTTCAAAATTTCAACTGTTTCACTGTTAAGTCAATAATAATTATTGATGTTTAAGTTTTCAATCTAGCAGCAAGCACTGTTTTGAACAATTTTTGTTGCTTACTAGTGATGTATCTTTTGCGAACAAGTTGATTCTTTGATCCGACTCGCATTTCTGAAGGGACGATATTTTGGGAAATGAGGACCAGACAGTGAAAAGTCACCAGTGTTGGAGCTGTTTGGCACAGAGCCAGTTTTAGTGAGAGTTACATGTGTGTTTGACTCGTCTCTGTATGACTGAGGCAGCATGAGGGTACATTATAATTATATGTCGCAAATTATGAAAGAAAATTGATTAAGTGAACACGAATTTCTTCAGTTTCTACTTTAACGGACGTCAAGCACAGACACAGGAGCACAATAACATTGATGCAGGAACAGTTGCTGTATTGGATTAGTTAATGCAAATATGCAGCAGATTTTTATATTTATTTAAATAGGCAAGATTATTAAAAAAAAAAACAACTGGCAAGGGTGGACTCTTATTGGTGAACTGAATCGAATGATCTGATTCACTAATCAGTATTGCTTACTCCAGATCTCTGTATCTCTGATGTAGTAATGTTTTTAAGTCAAAGTGCAGGTGATATCTGATTGGCTCACCTGTGTGCATACTCTCTATCTGATTGGTCAGTGAGCTCCACCGGCTGATCTTCGGGCCATAGATGTCGACATACAACAGAGTGGCATCTTTCTCCTCCCAGACTGGACCTTCTCCGATCTCATTCTGCTCCTTCACCACACACTCGACTTTGACAGTCCCCATAGCCTCTGAAAATGAGTGAAAGTGATTGAATAGGGTTGACAGGAAAGTAGTGTAAAATTCAGTAAACAACTGCAAAACACATTTGGCTGATGCTTTGATGATACACTATACAACTGAGCTGAAGATTAAGGGTCTTGATCATGGTCCAAACCGTGGCAGTTTGGCAGTGCTGGGATTTGAACACACGATCAGTGCATGATAGTTGAGTGAGTTGTGATGGTTCAGTCATTAAGGCTTCGAGTTGCGTATCAGAAGGTTGTGTGTTCAAATCCCAGTACTTCAATGTTCGGGTCCTTAAGCAAAACCCTTAACCTTTAGCTCAGCTGTATCCTTCACCAACTGTAAGTCATATATCAAGTA
The DNA here is from genome assembly GCF_027358585.1 of Pangasianodon hypophthalmus. NCBI lineage: Eukaryota > Metazoa > Chordata > Actinopteri > Siluriformes > Pangasiidae > Pangasianodon > Pangasianodon hypophthalmus. Next base: position 31,354,344 of record NC_069711.1, on the reverse strand, counting down.
AGATATTACAGTACCTTACAGTAAATATGTTTTAGTGTTGTTTACTATAAATTGTACAGTACTTTTGTCAGCACATTACTATAAAATCAGCAGGTAAAATAAAGGTCCAAAACAACTGAGAGAGAGAGAGAGAGAGAGAGAGAGAAAGGAGGTAAGGAAGGAAGACAGTGAAAGTTAGACAGAAGAGCTTGCTTTTGTTTTGCATGGATCATTTCCTAACACTGACAGTTGGACACATGACAGAATGAACAGCTCTGACGATGAACTCTGGTCACGTGACTGCAGGCTTTGGCCAACGCAAGCGTCGAGAAAGTTGTCTTCGACTGATATTTATGCGCGAGCTTAGTTTTTTGCATTACCTTGCAAGTGAAAAGGCTGCTCCTTGTCGTCCAGTCGATGTCTCTCTGTCTGTCTGTCTGTCTGTCTGTCTCTCTGTCTGTCTGTTTGCTCACTCTGCGTTTGTTTGCATGAGTGCTGTAAAGTTCCTCGAGCGCTTGGACTCGTGACGAGGCGGTGACACGAGCGCCATCTATCTGCAGCTCAGGATAATAAAGCACTGAGAGAGAAGCTGTTTGAACCTGACCACGAAGATCTTATAACCTGGGGTTAAATTAGTACCGGGTAGTTAGGAGCTTTTCTTCAGGATGCATGGTGGCTTAGTGGTTAGTGGTTAGCATGTTGCCTCACACCTCCAGGGTTGAGGGTTCGAATCCCTTCGCCCTGTGTGCACGGAGTTTGCATGTTCTCCCAGTGCTTCAGGGGTTTCCTCTGGGTGCTCCAGTTTCCTCCCCCAGTCCAAAGACATGCATCGTAGGCTGATTGGCATTTCCAGATTGTCTGTGTGTGATTGTGCCCTTTGATGGACTGGCAGCCCGTCCAGGGTGTCCCCTGCCTTGTGCCCTGAGTCCTCTGGGATAGGCTCCAGGCTCCCATGTGACCCTGTGCAGGAGAAGCAGTACAGAAAATGAATGAATGGATGGATGGAGTCTTTCTTTCTTTATGGGTGCCAACAATGCAGAATATTTCATTCATTCATCCTCAGTTACCTACTTTATCCATCCTGGTCAAGGTTGCAGTGAATCCGAAGCCTATCCTGGGAACACTGCGGGCAAAGCAGGAACAAACCTGGATACCCTACCAGTCCATCCCAGGGCAGTGTGGAATTACAGGAAGTACTGTTATTTGTGTTATTATACTAATGTTTTTATGTGTTATTATACAAATTTTTCATCACTGATGTGGATACAACTGTTTCTGCCCAGTGGTCTGACCACAAATTTGTAATGCGATAGTTTTCAGTTGTTTATATATATATATATATATACACACATCCAGATGTGTCTGTGATGTTTCAGTGAACTTCACTTCATTTAATGCAGTAATGTTTGCAGTTTATAATAATAATTACTGTATTATCCAAGCTGACATACTCTAACGTACAAAGCACAAATATTACAGTTAGGAGTAGGTATTTCTGTCATGTATGAGGAATAAAACCTGACAGGGTGTGCTGTTATAGAAAAATAATCAACAACAGAGTGGTGGTAATACCATCCTGAAGTTATTCCAGGATTATTTTCCTGTAACAGCAAGCTGTTTCAGCGCAAATGTTATGGCGTTCCACAGTCAAATGAGCTTTCTGTAGTAAATGTGTGATTCCGTATCATAATTTTAATATTACGGGGGAAAAACTAACATACTTCCAACATCAGCATGAAATCATTTCACAATGAAACACTGTTACTGTTTAATTAGACAGTTAATTGCATTCCAAGTTATAAATATAAACATGAAAGCATACAGAAAATTAATTTATACAAACATAAAGAAGGATGGTTCAGAATAAAAATAAAGCTGAGCATTAAATCATAATCACATTAAGTACAGTAAGTATGAAGTAACTGCAGTTTTAGTAAAAATTTGATAATAGATGGAATGAAACAGCTTGAGGGCTTGTTCTCATTCTCTTTATCGCCTATATTAATCCACAGAGCTCCCGGAACGGTCTTCCATTAAGCGCATTTTCTAATGAAACGTCATTACAAGAGCTCAGAACACTGCGAGCAGAAAATGGGGAGAGCACTGATCTGATCACTATTTGGCAACGGGCAAAGTCACATTATGTTCTGGCTCATTTTTTGGTGGCAGTGGCCTTGGCGCGGTTAAGACGCTCTACCAGCGTGCGGTCTGTGGCGGGAGTACAGCGAGACAGGACAGTGCTGATCTCTCCCTCGTTCCTCCTCTCAATAGCTGCATCTGCTGCCCCTTCCAAATCACTGAGAGAAAAAAGATAAATGAATAAATAAATATACATTCAACTTGATATTTTTAAAAAAAATGCATCAAACACTAAGAAAAATCCTTACCCTACTGCCAGGTGGGCTTTGACCCTCTGCTCTGGTGTGACTTTCGACACATATTTCTTGGCCTCGAATTTGTTGTTCCGTTTCACGCACACTTCAACAAAGGGCTGCAGTTGGGAACAGAGTTCAGCAAACATCACGGGACAGTTTTTATACAAGTCACATGGATTACAAAGTCTATATTTCTCTTTACCATGTAGCCAATGGGTGATTTCTTGCTTTTGGCAAATTTCTCGAGCTCCTCCCAGTCTGCTTTATCAGCCAGTGCTGTCAGCTTCAGCCACCAATACCTGTGAGGAACAAACACTATTGTGTCTTGCACATGCGAATCACTCTCGCTCTCTCTCTTTTAAAAGTAGAGAGAGTGCAAAATTGATCATGGTTCATGTGCAAAAAGAAGGTGTAAGGTCACAAAGTTATATAATCTTAGTATTTTCATGACCACTGATACAAACGGCACAATTGTACAAAGGGGTGGTGTTTTAAATGAATATAATATCAAGGGGTGTGGTTAAGTGATATCCAGAAAACAGCTCCTGTAAGTGCAGTGCACCTCAGTGAAGATTTATATCAGCCAATTCCTCATGTACACCATGCCGTTGCTGATTATTTTCCTATAACAGCACACCCAAGTGTTTTATTCCTTACATAACAGTACTTTTACTGATCCAGATGTGGTTAGTGATTTATTATCGCCCAGTTTGCAGTGGTTCGGTTTGTACCTGAATCTTTATTCACCACAGACAGACATGTACCTCTTATCAGGCACTCTGAAGTCCTTGTAGAGCTGCTCGGCGAGCTTGTGCAGACCCAGAGACAGCAGGGTGCTCAGAGTGTCATGCAGAGAGAAACCCAGGAGGTACTCGCCTTTATCCTCCTCTAGCTTCCTCTGGAAACGCAACAGACGCATCTCATCCTCTGTGGCCTAAACAAAAGAGACAGAGGCCAAATATATGATCATAAATGTAATAGTTCTGTGAGTAAGCATGTATAATTCACCTATACAAACTATCATCTCAGTATATTTTCAGTGCCAGGTGAGGTTCACTGTAGATTTAAATTTACTTTCACGTTATATTCCTCACCTTGGCAGCAAACTCATTCTTGGCCTTGTTGTACTCATCTACTGCACTTTGTAATAAAGACATTCGAGCCTCCAGCCTCTGCCAAACGTGCACACAGACAGTGGATTAGTTAGAACACAATGAACGAAAGTCTCTTATTGAGAATCTATTGTCTCTTCGGATCCTACCTTTTCTTTGTAACTAGCTTTCACGTAGAAATTGCCCAGTTCCTGGTGATCGTCATCTTGATTAAAGAGATCCTTCAGTGTATCCTGTTCCTGATGCTTACAGAACTGAAACACACATATGAGGAAGTGAAACGCACAAATCCACGCTGAGTTAAATGCTAACACACAGTGAAGTGGGTATGGTACCTGTCTATAGAGGCTAAGGGCCACAGGCTGGTTCCTAAGAGTCATGAAGAAGTCTCCTCTGTTCATCTCATTCTTCAGGTATGTTACCACTGTATACACTGTGAAGGCCAGAAAAATCAGGGCTTTAATTAGAATCAATGTTAATTAACGTTATCACTTATGTTATAGCAGCTGTAAACCATCATTCTCTCACCAGCTTATAACTCTTGAAGTTAATGAGACAAAAAGAGCAGCCTATGTTGCCAAGAAACCACAAAACACAAAGTCCTCTGTCCTTAGACCTTCTTGTGGCAGAAACACTTCGTTACAGCTTTACCCCTGACTGTTACAAAGCCGTCACACTGGAGACTCCTTCCATAAACATTAACTAAATGTCTCCTTACAGAAAACTTCACCACATAAATGACTATACAGTTTTCTCTGTTAAACAACAGCACATTTTTAAAGCAATTTATTATTAAACTTCCTTTGTGACTAATATTTCGCCAGAACTTGCATTTCCTATTTGACCCCAAAATCGATAGTTATTTTAAAAATGTAATAGTGTGTCATAAATGACACATTTATTCAGATTTGTTTTCCCCTACATCGAGCAGGAGTTTTATAAACAGGAACTTTGTAGACATTTCAGTAACTTTGGGTTGGGCGTGTGGTCAGATCAGTGTATCTGTGTTCAGTATGTTTGTTGTGTTGAATCTATACTGCCAAGTTCCGCATTCAATGTGTGTGTGTGTGTGTGTGTGTGTGTGTGTGTGTGTGTGTATACCAAGGTCCGTGTCTCCACTCTCGATAGCTTTGCTGAGTGCTAACTGGCTCCTCTTCATCCTCAGCAGCAGAGGAACCTGCTCACCAGAGCGAGGCTCGAACTCCAGCAGCTGAGAAAGAGAGAAGAGAGAAATGAAAAAAGAGAAGCACTGAGAACCATATGTGTGTGATTAGAAGTCCATCACTGTGTGTGTGTGTGTGTGTGTGAGTGTGTGTGTGTGTGTGTGTGTGTGTGTGAGTGTGTGTGTGCGTCTGCATGTACCTTTATAGCGAGTTCAGTGCGTCCACATTCGTAGGCTTTATTTGCGATCTCAGAGTAGGAGATTCCAGCAGCATCACCCAGCTTTAAACTGATGGTCCTTGCAATGACCTCATCAGCCTCCTCTTTCTGCTGCACCTACACACACACACACACACACACAGCAGCTATCACTCTATCAGCTGTCTCTATCACTTACGCACTCACAGCAGCTATCACTCTCTCTATAACTATTCTAATGATTTGATCCAGTGGTGGGTGGAAACACAATCAGCGAGTTACAAGAAATAAAAATCATTTGGGATGATACGCAGGGTGGGCAGGGGGAGCCACGGCCACCCCTGCCTTAGTGTGGCTCTGCCTCTACACCGTACCTTGCAGCAGGCCCAGTGTTTGAGCACTCGACTCACACCCTGATACTCAGGAGTTTTCAGATAGCGACAGATCTCGATGGCCAGAGGATACAACCTGCGATATACTAGTCTAAGAAAGAAAGAACGAAAGAAGGAGAAAGAGAAGGATGAGAGAAACAGAGTAATTAAATTATGAAAAAGGAATAAGACATAATGAATTTCAATATTCAATATTAAATACCGTACTAATGCCCCAATATAAAACACAAATATGATTTCCTGCTTTTTATTTTTTTTTAATAAAACTTTTTCCTCTCTTTCTCATTTTATATTTCCTTTTTATTAGCTGAGTAGACCCATATTTTCTAAACCTATCTGCCCATTTATTTTCTCTTTTTTTGTATTTCAATCTTTTTATCCCAGTGTAACAAAGCTTTGATAATAATAATAATAATAATAATACACTGCCAGTAATTAACACACTGACAGGTTTTATCTCACCGGTCTGTGAGCACTTGAACAGTCATCTGTTTGAACTGAGTGTGTGTGAGAGGGATTCCCACAGTGTAATCTCTCACTGCGTTTAACACTCGCAGGTCTCGACACATGCTGACAAACGGCTCGGGAGGAAAATTACTGAGAAAACATTTTCCGAAGGAGGCCGCCTGTAGAGAGAGAGGAAAAATATTCTATTAAATATATTACAGAACAAAAATGACCAAAGTTTTTGCCTCGAGATACGGCACTTACAGACTAAAGGCTTATGTATATTTAATATGGTACAGATTTACTGCCAAAATGAATAAATCTCTTCACATGACAGGATTTTAGACATAAAATTTCTTCATTTTAGTTGAATGTTTAGGCGTTGAGACAGACGACTAAACATCCTCCTTTGGTCAAATGGAACCTTTCCTAACCATAATACACAAATAATATAAAATATGTTCAAAAAAATATTGATAAATATCAATAATATTGTCCTGACTCACCCTCAGGAGTGTTTTCTGTGTCTCTGCCTCATGCTCGTGTCCTGCTGCCTCCACACACTGCTTCACCGCCTCCCCCAACAGATTCCGCTCCTTAATCTCCCTCAGATACTCATCCGCCTTCTGGCTCTCTTTCTACACGTACACACGTACATATCATACACACACACTCTCATATTACATATCACATCGCCATACTGATATAACAAGATAGTCATTTACTACAGAGGAAAAATCAGACATCTCTAATAATAAAACACGATCAATATTCACCAAATTCCCACCTCGTATTCTTTGTGAGCCTCCAGCAGCAGTGCTCCAGGAGCCATGGAGGCGATCTTAAAGATTTCCTCACAGGCAGCTACCAAACAACACAAAATACGTCTGAGTATCATTTTTTACATGTCTATAGATATGTGTTTCAGGAAGCGCCTATGTGTGTGTGTGTGTTTCTAACCTGGCACCTCCTGCAACAGTTCATGATTTGTGGCGTTGATAATTCGAACACTGTCCAGCTCTGGGACCAGGACTGAGTCGTCCTCGAGGTGGTATGGGATGGTGTCTTTACACACTCCTACTACCAGCAGGTACCGATCCCACATGATCACCACTGAGGGCTGCTGACTTTTAGGTCTGCGACACCTACAGAGAAAGGAGAGGAAGATGAAAAATGACTTGCTGCACAGTAAAACAGTGTATTAGATGTGACGGCCTGGGAAAACCCTTCGCATGTTGTATTTACATTTTACGCTATATACACTGTAATTCTGAAAATTAGAGGTGTTTTCTGAACTGCAATATGTTTTGCATGCATCTTAGCCACAAGTAAAGAAAAGTCTAGCATTTTAAAATCTGGTTAAAGTAAAAAAGATAGAATTCGCTCCAAGATTTCGCTCCGACTGTGGCGCAGGAGAATAGTGGATATTTTGACAGCTGGAATCTGATTAGAAACTGAATTTATTCTGTACAGTACCTGCTTTATGATGCACTGTAGCTATCCAACTTGATCAAATCATGAAAATCACACTTAGCTAGCAATGTTTTAGACATCTTTAGGCAAACTGATAGATGGTATAGACAGAAAATCCTAATTTTATTTGTCCAAAACCCCAATTTCTCATCATTTTTAGTTGATTGCCGGAATTTAGCCAGTGACATCTGAAGGGTTTTCCCAGACCACCACACATATTTAGATATACAGGCTATATGGGAAGCCAGCACATTTTGTAAAATCAAACTTTATTTATTTATTTATTTATTTTTGCACCTACCATGCCATCTGTCTGGGTGGATTTCTGACTTTGGTCTCTACTTCACTGAGTTTCTCCTGCACACATAAAATGTTAAGTGAGTTTTCTGACCTTTCCAGGAACAAAAAGACAAAACAACGACTGAACTGTGTGCCATGACACAAGCTTGAAGTGATATCAGTGACTGGTCTCTTAGTGGTGTGAATGTGAGGTAAGAGGACTCAAGAATGTAGTAAGTACACAGGCTTCTTTCAGTTTTAACAGTGATCCAGGTCAAGACCAGACTCTTTTCGGCTTGAATATAGAGAGAGACATAAACCCAAACCAGAAACAAAGGTCTCCCGAGTAGCACAACAGAATCATCGCAGGTTTGAATCCGGACAATGCCACAACTATCCGAGGCCAGTCAGTCACAGTGACACTAGCCAATCATGGGCATCTGTGAGCTCATGTATGCAGAAGAGGGCGGATAGCACTCTTCTCTGAATGTGTTAAAAAGCATGAGCGGACGTTTGTGGTTTCACGAGCTAGAGAGTGGCAATTGGCAAGACCACATTACATAGAAAATTGGGAATTTTTCTTTTTTTAATCTGATAAAAATCTGACAAAATCTCTGTCTTCTATATTCATTACATACCCTCAGGTTGCTGGTGCCCATCCACACATGGCCCGAGTCAGTAAACAACGCCAGATACTTGTAGCTGAATGACACACACATGTGTATTATACTGGTGGCCTGAGGAGAGAGGCCTGGAGGGCTCTGAAACACACACACACACAAGGCAAAGATCTGTGATTACATTGTTCATTCAAGGTGCCGGTCAGCACATATACATGCAGTGCTTTATTTATTTACTATAAAACTGATATATGAATGTGTGTGTATGTCTGTGTGTGTGTGTGTGTGTGTGTGTGTGTGTGTGTGTGTGTGTGTGTTTAGTAGCTCATCACCACTGCAGTGCAGGTGCCGTAGTCCAGGATAAAAAGATCAGCACCGTTTGCAACCAGCACTTTACTCTGTCTGTCCTGGGTAAGCACTGCCCAGCAAGATGGCACCCCCTGGAGACCTGGAGTGTAACGATATACAAAGAGAATTATTCAACCACAAAAGATATGGACAGATACTGAAGAAAAAAAGGGTATGAACAGATACTGAAGAAAAAAAAAAAGATGTGGACAGAATAACAGGGTGCTCACCTGGTACCTCAGGTAACCTCCTCAGCTTCAGATCATCAATGTTCGTTGCCAGAGTAAACCGGGATGCTCCTGTTACTATGGCAACTCCGGTTCCATATGGCGAATGGAAGACCTTGGCCTCCACAACCTGGCTCTGTCCCACCTCCTAGTTCCAGAGAGAATCGTGATGTGAGTGACGTCTTAGTTAAAGCTTGGACCTGATCTATTTACACTTCTTAATTTCTCCTTAACCTAAAAAGAACCCAGTGAACACACTGACTGACACTCAGCAAATGGACTAATGAGTGTGAAATCATCCTGAGACAAAGCATAAGGATGTGCTGTGTATGTTTGTCAGATCTTCTCACGTTGCCCATGCTGAAGTGTCTCTTGAAACTGCCAAAGAGGTCGTAGACGAGAACAGTGCCGTCTTCCTGAATGCACAGGAGATCATCACACACCGTCCAGCCCAGCTGTTTCACCACACCACTCTTCCACTGCACAGAGACAAACACGTTAATCACGCCTGTTCCTGGAACAAGAGGAAGACACTCTCACTTCACACTAGTCCATTTGTCACATGGGGTGTTTACCGGAAAGCTGGCGAGAGTCCCTCCAGAAGCAGAATAGATCTCTAGCTGGGGTCGGGCGCTGGGAGAGCGGCGCTGAGGCTCCCTCAGCAGAGCTGCGACAGAACCACGGGTGTAAGAGTTAACATAAAAGTAGATAAACATCCTGGGAATTAATGTTGCTTTGGGAATGAATTTAGGAATTTAAAAAATAATTCTAATAATAGTTTCTCTTGAAAGATTCTGCACTGATGCCCAAACATCATAATCTAATCATAATCTTTTACAGAGACTTATGCGTAAATGATTATTTAAAATTATTATTTCATTATTTAAAATGTCAAACTATTTCTTAGTTAACACTATAGGCTAGGGTTATCCTTAAAATTTATAATTATTTAAAATTTAAGTATACAATATGTATTCACACAATAATGAGCTCATAATACTGTGTTCATATCACATAAAAAGTGAAGAATATCGCAAGAAGGCTGTAAAGAATAAGCCCTGGGGTCTGTGATATTTTTATTTAGTTACAGTGATGGAAACCACAACCCAACATTATCAAAGTTCTACTTATTCTTCACTTTTTACTATTGTTCGACTGATCACTTGAATTGAATGGGTTTAATCCAAACTTCAAAAATAAGTCAGCCTATAAATAATGTTAACTTGAACTTAATGTTTCAGGAGTAAAAACCTCTATGGCTATAATAAATACACAAAATGTATTGCACACAGTTAAAAAATGAGCCTAATATTTGAAAAGTTGGACGATATCCATAATCAAAGGCCCATGTTACAGATAAAGGCGTCTCTGGCTGCTATGTGTACCACACTGTATCCTCTCTACAACACTCTATAATCCTGCATTATTCATATACGTTATGCACATACATAGGACAATAAAGCTGACGTGACTTGACTTGACTAAAGGTTTGAAAACTCATGGTGTAAGGTACAGAAATTCAGGTACAGAAAAAATCAGGATGCATCAAGAGGCATGAAGAATCAATCAGTAATCTCGTTGCGATGCCCAGACAGTCCCAAAGGCATATTAGACTTTAATAAAACTTAAATAAATAAAATAAAAATAAATAAAGCAGCTCCTGTGTCCATGACTTACCGATTGGCCCACCATATGGAGCTGCAGCTATTAAACAATCTCTGAGACCATCCTTCAGATTCCAGCCCATCTCATACAGCTCAGTCTTCCTGTTTATTGCAAGAAACATTAAACATTGATGCATTTCTGCATTTAAGAAGAAGAATTCAAATAGTTACAATGATAAATAATACAGAGAACTTTTTTAATGATGCCAAGATCAACAAGATGGGGATACTGTGTATATATATATATCAACAAATCAACACCAGGCGAGGCTACAAATACAGACAAATGTACCAACATAAAGAAAGAAATAGAAATCATTTATATAAAAACAGAAATAAAACATGAATCACTTAATATGACAAAAATGCAAAAGTTTACACAAAAACGTCAAATGTTGGAGCGCAGCTTCCACACTTTCTTGTTGCATGAGGCAATTAAAGTTTGTATATAAAAATAATTTAGTATTTTGTTATGGAAGTGCATTGCTGCCAGGCAAGAAAAAAAAAATAATAATCCATCATCATCTCGTTATTAGAGGAAAACATCTGGTTATTACGAGAAAACATGATTATTATGAGAAACTGGTAACCATTATAAAAAAGAGATCAATTATGTTGTAACATATTATAACATAATAATGAGATAATTTTCTCTTTTGAAAGAGATACAATATTTTCTTGTAATTCTTTTTCTGGTAATCACGAGATGTTTCATGAAATGCTGCTGGGGATTTCTGTTTTCTTTCATTTACCACTGTACATCTCTGTACAGAATAAATTCCCAGTGAAATAATGAACAGATAAAAATCCATCCATTCATCCCCTGTGGATCATGACGTCACCAGTCCCTCCTGTCACATGACCTCCCAGCCTTCCATGACTTGCCAAATGATCTGCAGATATTCAGCAGTGAATTTCCAGATCACTTGCTTCTCTAACACACCCTGCCAAGCTGAAACGCTTTTATATTTCATGACTTTTGTGAGGTCGCTGTTTAACCCGTTAGCGGTGGAGGTTTCAGCCTCTGTGCTGTTACCTGTAAAAATTCTCTCCAAGAGGATTCCAGTTAGCGGTGACAAAAGCCATGTTTTTCCTTCTATTCCGGAGTAAATCTGGATGATTTCCTTGTCAGTTCATGTGTTTATTAGGCTTGTTTTTCGGATTTGTTGTTGAGTTCCTCCTCCATTATGGGTTTCCCTCTTCTTCTTCGCTTGTTATTCGGGATTGATGTCATGCAGTAACACTGCGCATGTCTGCGCCCTCTGCTGGCCAGAGCAGGGAATCACACAGTCTCACTTTTCTTAAAAATTCAATTCTATTATTTATCTATTGATTTTTTTTATATGGTGGCTTAGTGTTTAGCATGTTTGCCTCTTACCTCCAGGGTTGGGGGTTTGATTCCCACCTCTGACCTGTGTGCACAGAGCTTGCATATTTTCCTTCAGGGGTTTCTGCTTCAGGGGTTTCCTCCGGGTACTCCGGTTTCCTTCCCCCAGTCCAAAGACATGTGTTGTAGGCTAATTGGCATTTCTAAATTGTCCATAATGTGTGAATGGGTGCATTAGTGTGTGTGTGTCCCGCCCTGTGCCCCGAGTCCCCTGGGATAGGCTCTAGGCTCCTTATTTATTTATTTGTTTGTTTGTTTGTTTGTTTGTTTTACAACTAAAATTGTAAATATTACACACTGTCACAAAGCAGGTTTAACAGAAATGCGGGAGTTGATTTAGATCCCTAATGAGCAAACTAGAGGTCACAGCGGCAAGGTAAAACTCCCCGAGACATCATGAGGAAGAAAGCATTTATGAGGGGTCTATTATTCAAACATAAATGATATTTTAATTAATCATATTTAGCATAACCGCATAGCGTCCTGAAGCACACTTAAGCAGACAACAAATATGTCTGTTCTGACTGACTACATTTTGAAGTATTGAGTGCATTTAATTTCCTTTTATTAGACAAGATTTCCCTTACAGCCACACCCCTCTGGGAATGATCTCAGAAGCTAAGCAGGACTGGGCCTGGTTAGGACTGGCGCAGTATGGTGGTGAGCGAATGGTCAAGAGTAGTCATGATTGGTACTATAGCGGTTAAGTAGATGATGTACAACAAAACTTAAATTTTTTTTTACTCCATGAACCCACCCCCATATACACACCAAGTCACACTCCAAGAATCTACTCCGGACAGAGCTCAGTTAGATGGGTGATTAGATCTCCGTTAGACACCCTGACCTTGTGTCTTTGCTCACTCAGCCTTTCATCTGCTTGAAATCCAAGTCATAAGACTATAAACACGGCTCACACCAATTTGCTGCTCGGAGAATGGTCAAGAATGTCTTTGACATCCTGTTTTTCTTCGTAATGAGCTCCCACATGTTTTTCAGCTGACATCACTACCTTTAGATAGTTAGCATCATTAGCTGCACGGGACATAGCAAGCATTACAAACATATCTATGAAAGTGATTCATCAAAGTCATTGCATGACCTGGCTCTCTAAGTGATAAAAGTGTATCTACTTGATTTGTAATAGAAAGCTGTCCATTAAAAAAAAAATTCAGTGCTTTAGAATGCATTTACAAACTAAATCCATGTCTAACATTATCCCCTTCATCCTCTCATCTTGGAAATGTGCTACCAATGTTTCTATTCATTTTACTACATATGTTGTTGTTATGTTTTTTTGAAAGCACATTGTGGTTTTGGGTCTCAGTAAAAGTATTCAGCTGGATTCCAGATTCCACCACATTTCCTTTTCTCACCTGACTGAGTGTGTCTTTAAAATGACTGACAGGAAGCCCACGTAAACACACACAAGCAGTCCGGCCCAGTCCGCAGGTTTCCAAACGGGTTTTCTCAGCAAAATAATACACGTAAGCTTATGCCATTGTTTAAGAAATTACTTTTTATTATGTTCTACATATTTCCCAAGTTAAAAAAAAATCCACTATTGCACCTTTAAAATCATGTGTAGCAACAGACTAGTCTCAGAATGTCAGGATAACAGTCTAAACATAAATATCTCTAAAAACCAGTGTCATGTAGGACAACTAAAGAATTGTATTATACAAACATACATATTATAATTAACCTGATTTCTCCAGTCTTAGTTTTAATCATCTAATTACCTAATACTGTCACATTACCTTCCTCTCTCCTCTCAATACTACATATCCATATACAGTACTGTGCAATAGTCTTAGGCACCCTATTTTTTACTACAAACTTTGTTATTTTCTGACTTCTACATTATTGATTCAGTAAAAAAAAAACATTTTAGATTCCAAACATTAGTTTTCCAGCACAAAATTAAATGTTACAGAAAAATGTTTGTATGTCAGTAAAGAAAGCAGCAGATTAAATAAGAGACACTTTTCAGATAAAAACATAATGAAGGCTGCTGGGTTTCGCTGCAGAAATAAGAAGCGAGTCGACAGTCAAAGTCTCCAGAAGAACTGTGGCTGCTTCTGCAAGATGCTCAGTAACACTTCCAGCTCATTTCCTTATAAAACTGCACACACTGTACCTGAGATACTGTTTTTTTTTCTAAAGTGAAGGATCATCACACCAAATATTGACTTTGTTTCATTTATTACTGTTTATTGCTCTTTATAGTATTTTTTTAATGCAGAAACATTTAATTTCATTATTTTTGAAGGCATCTTTGCTCTACAGCATTTCTTTGCATGTGCCTAAGACTTTTGCACAGTATTGTGTGTATATATATATATATATATATATATGTATATATACATATAAATAATATTGAGAGGTGAGAGGAAGGTAATGTGACAAAATATATATATAATTAAAATTCATTTTTGGCAACTCTAAAAAAGAGATTTGATGCCAGTATATTGTAGGCCGCTGAAACAGTACAAAACAAACAAAAATAAAGAAAGAAAGTTGTTTTTCTGCACTGAGACATAACATTCACTTTCCCGCGTTGGGAAAAAAATGGAAGAGTCCATTCTCGCGTCCAAATGGGGGGAATCAATGTGTGCATTAACATCACAATTATTATAATTTTTTCCTCATCTTAATCTTTTTATGCTATAAATTGAACTGCATTTGACCCATTTTCATTGATGAATTTGTTTTTGAAACCGACTTGATTGCTTCTTGCATATTTTACTATATTACTTCGACCCCTTTTCTTGTTACATGAAAAGACCTCAGCGGCGTTTTATTTTTTTTTCTCCTCGTCTCATATGTTTTTTTCGGGTTTTATACAGGAAATTCCACAGTAGAAAGAGCATTTTTTCTTCTGCAAACCGAGTGTCTTATGTTAGATATTCATATTTCATATATTACGGGTTTTATTTTATGTTTTATTTTGCTTCCAGACGTCGACCCACGTCAAGCCTGAGAGAGATGGAGAGCGAGACAGGCGTAAGTCCCAGAGCTATGCTAACTAACCCGCAGATAACTAACGTTCATTTCGCTCTCTGCCTAATTAACCGTTAGATTTAAACATTTGAATGTAAGTATTGCGTGCGCGTGCGCGACCGTTACTTTGTAATCAGTTGGCGATATTGTTGCACAGCGCGTTAAAAAGTCCAACATGCTAGCTAACTCGCTTCAAATCCTAGCTAGGGAGACGTTTTGTAACGTCTGCTCAGATAAAGTGGTCGTTTTGCTCGTTTTTGATTAGCACATTGTTGTATAAGTGTGCAATTACGTGTCTATATATATATATATATATATATATATATATATATATATATATATATATATATATATATATATTATTAGAAATGGTTTATGTTTTACAGTGTTGTGTACAGACTTTGAAAGAGGCTGAGATGATTCACATAGGAATTCATTATTTTTCCAGTATAAAGAAAAACCTCTATAATTATTCCTATATTATGGTATTTAAAAATCACATTTATTTTCAACTTTTTTTGTGTTCAAGTATCAATGTCAGATTCAATCCTAATATATATATCTTTACTCGTGATGTGTGGTTCACGAATGAGTCGGCTCTTTGAATCGGATCTTTTTAGATGAACGTTGAGAGTCGACTCACTCACAGGTGAGCCATAATGAAGCAATGCATTATGGGATGCCGTCTGTTCTCAGCACCTTTACGCCTCTGTGCTTTCTCTGTGCTTTCTCTCTCATCTCTCTGTCCTCTTCTTAATCTTTTGCATCTTGTTTTATTCTCTCATCACTCTCTGACACTTTTTCCAGAAAAAAGTGGTATTGTGCCATCTCTAATAAAAAAAAGCAAATACCTTTGAAACTTTAGATGATAAGTTTGTTATTTGCTGATGGTTGTAACAAATTATATCACACATTTAGAGTTATGAGTACTAAATCTCATACTGAACCTCCAACCTCAATCCAGACAGCAGAATCTGTCACTATCTTTAAAAAAAAACTACTAAAAACCCATCTCTTCCGTGAACACTTATCTAACCCCTAACTTATCCCCACAAAAAAAAAAGAAATCTGCACTTACACGTGCTCTTACACCGCCACTCGGGGCACTTTGCTCCTCAAGCACTCCGTGAAAAATCTTGTATGGATTCACTACTTTTATTGTTCTCTGCTTGTATCTCCTCATTTGTAAGTCGCTTTGGATAAAAGTGTCTGTTAAATGAATAAACGTAAATGTAAACGTATTATTTCACCTTAAAAAGACATGATGGAGTGATGTTTCCTTAGAGCATCTAAAGACGGCATGGGAAGATGACCTTGGAATAGATATCGAAGACTGGCAATGGGATGAAGCACAAGAACAAGTTCATCCTTCTTCCTTGTGTATTAGACATGGTCTAATACAATTCAAGATCCTACATCGACTTCACCTGTCTAAACTAAAGCTCTCTCAGATGTTTTCCTCTGTAGACCCACTATGTGATAGGTGCGGTCGAACTCCAGCATCACTAGGACATATGTTTTGGAGTTGTCCTAAGATTAGTAATTATTGGATTTGAATTTTTCAGTTATTGTCAGAAGTGTTGGGAAAGCAACTGGATCCAGACCCAATTTTAGCTGTTTTCGGTGTCAGTAGTGATAATATGGAGCTATCTAAAAACCAGCATATAATGCTTGGATTCGTTACACTCTTAGCACGTAGATTGATTTTGCTCAACTGGAAACAGAAAGATCCTTCCAACGGCTCGGCATTGATTAAAAATGTTATGTCGTACCTGCAACTTGAAAAGATCAGATTTTCCCTAAGAAAGAAAACTAAAAATTTGTATGCAGCATGGAAGCCTTTTATGAATTATTTTAATAAGAAAGCAATAGTTGAACCTTAATGCAAGCAACCCCCCCCTTTTTTTTTTTTTTTTTTCTTCTCTTTTTTTTCCATGTATCATTACGATGTTAAAATCCATTGTTAAATTAGGATTTGTATAAAAGTGTAAAAATTTGGATTGGAATGTTTTTTGTTTTTGTGCCAATGTAAAAAAACTTAATAAAGAGAATGTTCAAAAAAAAAAAAAAGACATGGTGGAGTATAAGTAGTAGCTGCTTTTTTTGCGGCATTTAGGGTCATAAATTTCCATTTTAGTCAATCAGGATTATTTAAGATGATAGATTTCCTAATCGTAACCAAATGTAGGTTAGGGGAGGTCAGTGATTGTGTGTTTCTCCTCCCCGTGTAATCAGACCCAGACCAGCTCTCCTTCAGTCAGTCCGACACCTCCAGAACTGACCAGCGCTTTCGATCACGCTTCCCGCTTTGGCACAGTCATCCCAAACCGCATCTTTGTAGGAGGGATTGACGTCAAAGTAAGTGTGTGTACTGTGATCTCGAAATCACTGTATCTCTTAAAATACTTCTCACTGTGAAATCTGAAATCCTGGCAATACAGAGCTGTGTCTTTGATAAAGCTAATGAATCTCTGACCTGTGTGTGTGTGTTTTGTAGACTAACGAGAATGATCTCAGGCGGTTTTTCTCTCAGTATGGAACAATTAAGGAAGTGAAGATTGTTATTGATCGTGCTGGAGTGTCAAAGGGGTAAGTGCATTCTCATTGTTTCAGTTTGTGAGAGTTAACTGAATTAAACTGTAGAAGCTCATTTCCTCTTTTCTGTCTCCCTCTCTTGCTCTATTTCTTTTCGTTTTTTTTCCCCTCTAGGTATGGCTTTGTCACCTTTGAGACTCCAGAGGATGCACAGAAAATTCTGCATGATGCAAGTGTATGTTTTGTGAGAATAGATCTGATATGTTCCAGTTTAAGTTTCTTCTTCTTTTTTTTTCTTTCAATCTATTTAATGGTTTTATCAGGAAATATAAATTGGAAGCAACTGACATACGGTGTACCAACAGTATTTGAGAAAACATGAATGGAAAATTATACAGAAAGAAGGATAGAGATATGTTCCTGATATTTCATGTTCTTTATTTAGGATATATTAGGTATATCTCATATAAATATTCCATAATTTTTTGACAATTGAAATTGATTTAACTGGGATTATATGTCATGAATCTACTCGAGTGAAGCACGGTGGTGATAGCATCATGTTGAGGATTACCCCTCAACATGATGCTATCATCACCGTGCTTCACTCGAGTAGATCCTAAAATGGCCTCTTGGATGCATTTCTGACTAAAACCCTTCTTATCTCATTGATCTAGGCAGAATCACTGGTGTGCCGCATTCTTTCCATTTTTAATAATAGATTTAGTGGATTTATTCCACAGAATGTTCGAAGCAGGGTTTGTTTTTTTATAACCAAACCCTGATACAAACTCTGGGGCTTTCCAGGGACAAATCAGCGGTACCCAGAGGTTAGGTTTGAACTGTTGAGCCCTGGGGCTGTGTGGCTCCAATACTACCTGTTACACCAACACGCTACCTGCAATGATGGCTTGTCTTGCAAAAAATTTGTAATTTGCAAACATTTGTAAAAATTCACATAATTTTTTAAAGGAAAATTTAGGAAGGTTGGGATTAAAGGTGGAGATTAGCATTTTATTACAGCATTTTATTACAACACATTTTGTAGGAAACTGAACAAAATACAACCACATTACCTTTGTATGAACTTGTATACATTTTTCATGAGACCAGGTCCTGTGTTTGTTGTCATTTATGTTTTTCGAGGTAATGTATATGACATTAATTTAAAAGAATGTGCAAATGTCAGTCAGTTAAGGCCAAAGGTTCACAATGTTCTCAATACGCGTCTGTTACAAGCATGGATGTGAGTTATATCACTAAGCAATAAGACTTCTGATGTGAGTCCTGTGGGTAAGATGATAGTGTGGGCACTGTGACGTATTTATAGATATACACAGGTAGTGTATATCTCATGTATGTTAAATATGAGTCTCTCCCTCTCTCTCTCTCTCTCTCTCTCTCTCTCTCTTTCTTTCTCTCTCTCTCTCTCTCTCTCTCTCTCTCTCTGTCTCTCGTTGTCTATCTCAGGCTGATAGGTTGTGTTTTCGAGATAAGAGGCTGAACATCGGACAGGCCATTCGGAAGCAGCAAGTGGCCATGCACTGTACGAATCATTACATCACATGCGTGTTTGTTTGACAGTATGTTTGCCGTATCAGAGTGGCGTATGATGGTGTGTGTTTTTAAAGCAGGCGGTTACACTGTGGCAAGTCCCAGCCCTCCTCTGGCTCTCCCAGCACCGTTTGGCACCATGTACCTGACCACACCCACTGGATATCCGTACACCTACCACAACGGAGTGGCCTACTTCCACAACCCAGAGCCGAATACACACCCATCACACTGGCCTGCTGTGAGCTCAACACACACACATCACACACACACAGGGTCAAACAGACACACACTCATTATACTTGTAGATTTACTTACACATGTATATTTATTGATCCATAATAATAATGTCTTCTGTGAACTGTGAATGTAAATAAAATAAAATGACAGGCATTTATCCAGTTTCCTACATCAAGCGACAAGAGTCATTTAGCCAAAACATTGTAAATGCAAAAATGTGTGTTTCCTAATGTGCCCTACGTTAGACACCCAAAATCATGGGATCTTAAACATCTGAATGTGTATTTTTTTCCTTCAAATATTTGTACAGTACTGTGCAAAAGTCTTAGGCACATGCAAAGAAATGCTGTAGAGCAAAGATGCCTTCAAAAATAATGAAACTAAATGTTTCTACATTTTAAAAAAATACTATAAAGAGCAGTAAACAGTAATAAATGAAACAAAGTCAATATTTGGTGTGACGATCCTTGACTTAAAAAAAAACAGTATTCTCAGGTACAGTGTGTGCAGTTTTATAAGGAAATGAGCTGGAAGTGTTACTGAGCATCTTGCAGAAGCAGCCACAGTTCTTCTGGAGACTTTGACTGTCGACTCGCTTCTTATTTCTGCAGCGAAACCCAGCAGCCTTCATTATGTTTTTATCTGAAAAGTGTCTCTTATGGAATCTGCTGCTTTCTTTACTGACATACAAACATTTTTCTGTAACATTTAATTTTGTGCTGGAAAACTAATGTTTGGAATCTAAAATGTTTTTTTACTGAATCAATAATGCAGAAGTCATAAAATAAAAATCTATAACAAAGTTTGTACTAAAAAAAAAAATAGGGTGCCTAAGACTTTTGCACAGTACTGTATATTATGAAAAGTTAAACAATATTTGCACAGTGAGGTTTATTCTAACAGCTCCAACAGGTTTATTCTGCTAAAAATTTTCTATTTGTGTAAGTACAATGCTATAATGCTGTATTTTGCTGCTTGTGTTTATTAGTCACACACAGTACCCCGGATCTCCGGTCATGGTGGCTCACTCTGCTCCTCCATTTTATACTCCACAAGCCTGCCACCAGCACCAGGTCAGCGTGAACAGATACATAAACATCAGTATAATGGCAGGACCACGCACCGTCAATATTTAACTACACTGTATAAAGGAGAGAAAATTTTAAATCTTATAAATACTTGATTTCTAAAGTTTTGATTTTAAGGCTGATGTGTATTTTGAATAAAATTAGTTATTAGAGTGCTTGATTTTGCTTTTGCATCTGTAGTAGCAGTTCTGAGCCTATATAAAAAATAAAGCCAAACACATTTTCTGTAAGAAATCAACATTTGGACAATAAAAAAAAATAAATAAAAAAAAAAATAAATAAAAAAGCCCTGACAGCTTGTGTAACCTTTTAATAACATTCAGGACCTATTATTCCTTAAATTATTCAAATCCTTCCAGTTAGAAATGTAGCTACTGTGTTTTCTTTTAACGTTTTATATAATTATCAGCAAAGAGGAGGATGTCGGTTTAATAATGAGAGAAGAAATGCAATAACCTCAGACTTGGTCCCTTTTAATTGCCATCTCTCTCTCTCTCTCTCTCTCTCTCTCTCTCTCTCTCGCTCTCTCTCTCTCTCTATCTCTCTCTCTCTCGCTCTC
This sequence comes from Pangasianodon hypophthalmus, assembly GCF_027358585.1. Classification (NCBI taxonomy): domain Eukaryota; kingdom Metazoa; phylum Chordata; class Actinopteri; order Siluriformes; family Pangasiidae; genus Pangasianodon; species Pangasianodon hypophthalmus. The sequence goes on along the minus strand of NC_069711.1, from coordinate 31,333,703 downwards.
TCTTTCTCTCTCTCTCTCTCTCTCTCTCTCTATCTCTCTCTCTCTCGCTCTCTCTTTCTCTCTCTCTCTCTCTCTCTCTCGCTCTCTCTCTCTCTCTCTCTCTATCTCTCTCTCTCTCTCTCTCTCTCTCTCTCTCTCTCTATCTCTCTCTCTCGCTCTCTCTCTCTCTCTCGCTCTCTCTCTCTCTCTCTCTCTTTCTCTCTCTCTCTCTCTCTCTCTCAGGGTCCTTCTCAGTGTGTGAATGGACACGTGCCGTGGGCTTTTCCTCAGGTAGAGGTCTGTGCTGTTGCAGATATGCTGCAGTCAGTCGGTGTATCACTGATCAGACATTTCAGTGTGTGTGTGTGTGTGTGTGTGTGTGTGTGTGTGTGTGTGTGTGTTTTAGTCCTCTGTCCCTTCAAACCCGAGTCCTTTGCTATATGTTCAGCCTGCTGAGTTGATGTATCACCCAGTGGAGCCGATTGAGAACGGGTGTGTTCAGTCAGCCGTGCCTCTGATGGAAGCTGGTGTTCCTGAGGTAACAATACACACTTTTCAGGATCTTTACTGCTCTTATAGCTTCTAAGTGTTTTGTGTGTGTGTGTGTGAGTTTGTAAAATATTAGAGCACATATTATGTGTATGGTGTCTGTATATTGATGTCTCATGCATTTAATGGCATTATATTTTATTGTATTATATTTCAGTGAGAGAGAATATAAAATACATTGTGTGCAAAAGTTTGCACACCCACAGAACCAAATAACATTGTGATAGGTTTTACAGATGTTCCTAAAATGGTCAAATAGTATATATAAGATATTAATAATTAAAAAAAATACTTTTGTTTGTTGTCTTTTTCCAGGATACACACAGATTTTTTAATTATTGGAATTCTGTTTTTTTTTCAGAAATCAAGGGGTAAAACTTGCACTGTACGTTGTGAACTACTGTATGTAGAGTGTGTATAATTTGTGTGTGTGTGTGTGTATGTGTGTGTTTGTGAGCAGGCATATATGGATCACATTGTGCAGCCACCATATCAGATTTGTTTGCAGAGTCCACTGATTCTGCCTCAGGGTGATGGAGTGAAGGTGAGCCTGCTCTTTACTATAAAGCACTTTCACACTAGGCAGGTTTCCATCAGAGGGATCAAAGCTTTAGCATATTGAAATGTTTCTGAGTGTAGGCATTAAAAAAAAACAATTATTAGTGATATTTTGCAAATATTGACATTCTTTTACTTGTGAAGTGTAAATTTTGGCTACATTCACTATAAGTTCGGTCTGATAAGCACATGATGTCACTCTTTCTTCTTATCAGGAGCAAAAGTTCCAGCCAGTGAGACGAGGTTTCTCTCACTCTGCTGTCCACCTGAGACCCAGGTACAGCCGCAGCCCCCATTACACACACCTGCGTAAAGACTACCGGCCCGATCTTCACACCTCGCCTCCTCCTGCATCCTCACCTGCACAGGATGCGCTGAAATAGAAGGGTTTGGTCTGCTTCCTCACCTCACAGCTCAATACACACCTGTCAAGCCAGCTAACTGTAACACAAACACACTCGACCAGACGTAAATGCCAACCATCATCAGAACTAAACCTAACCTAGCTGCCTAAAAAAAAGGGCCTACGCATAATCAGCTCCTAATAAATCTCAAGATGTCTCTGCTGAAACAGAATACATATACTTATAATAAGCTTTAAACTAAACCTAAATACTGAAAAGCCTAAAAACAGAAAAAAAATCGACCAAGCCAACAAACACACTGTCTTATCTACACAACGCAAGCGTACATAAAATCTACTCCTGCGTCTGAAGACATATTTTACAAAACATTCAAAATAATATTAAAGTAATAATACAAAACATACAATCTGTGCATTGTAAAGAACAGAAGCTTTATTTTGAAAATGCAATTAAACTTGTTTATACCATCCTATTACCAGATCTAAATCTAAACTTCATGTTTATAGTCTAAACAAATATAAATGTGTGTAAATCAGGTTTACGGACCATTTACGTCTGCCAAGACCACACACAAGATATTCACACGAACTGAAACAAGCTTCAACCTGAAACTACTTACCACAAAGTCAAAACACTTATTTATGTCGAGACAAACACAAACCTCTCTCTCTCTCTCTCTCTCTCTCTCTCTCTGCCAGTGATCTCAGCTCTCATTAGGACTTAACTGCAGTGAACTAAACTAACTAAACATAACAAAGTGAAAAAGAGCCAGTGGAAATAACCCTTTACATGGTCTTAGCCTGTTTACATTAACATGAAGACTTTGATCAGTGAGCATCCGATTATTGCTCCAATGTCTTTTTGTTCCCCTCTTAGATCTCGGATGAAAATGAAAAGTTTATCATTTTAAAGGAGGCTTTTTTGGAAGTCGGTTGATTCATCTAAAGATATTTGGATATAAATCCAGACAACATATTCACTCTTTTTGTATCCAAGATTTATAATTGTAGTGTACACTCTGTTTATCATGGCAATGATGAATCTTCACTCTGGAGTTACAGTCAAGAATTTAGAAAATGCCCAGAAAACACACATTAAAAAAGATTTCGATATGCCGCACTATGCATTCAAGATTTAGTTAGCATGGATACAATCATATCATCGTAAGTCAGTTGTAAGTTCTCAAGGATCATTTTAATGCCTTAAAACAACAAACATGAAGCCAAATGCAAATCATCTGGATGACACGGTATCGCTACGTGCCTTACGTTAAATCTCTTGGACGTTTAATACCTGCCTTTATACTTTTATAACCAAAAGAATGATGTCCATATGCTCACTATGTACTACAGTTTTTATCAACTCTCTCAACATGAAGACACAGAGCTCTCATTCACGTACAGTATAACACTGTCATAGTGCTCCTACGATCAGCTTATTCAACCAGCCACAATTATTTATTTATTTAAACATATCTATATCAGTATATCTGTAGTATGTCTGTATTCACTCATAGTTTTATGAGAAGCTCACTCATTTTCCCACAAACTGATTTTCTCCATGCACGTGTTTCTTTGGCTTGAAGTTGTGTTTCTGTATATAGTTAAAAAAGTCTTTCTTTCTCTTATTGTTCATTTACTACCACTTTAACATATTTAGCCTAATGAGTGTGTACATGTCACTCTAAGAGCATTTTATGACACTTAAGGTTTTTTGTTGTTGTTGTTGTTGTCTGTACAATTTGTGCACTAGGGAAAGTGTCATATTTTGTGTCAAAGTTCTTTTTTTATTGTCGTTTTGTACACACATAGTGATGTAGGTGGTTGTTCTCGAACCCAGAAAATATTACAGAAAAACAAAACGATTTTCTAGTAAAAATGGGGATTTACGCTTGTCATGTGCACTATGTTTTTGTGGTTAGCAGATGTTATTACGTTTTGGGAACTTTCAGAGTTGAACAGTGTTTAATGTGTGGTTTAATGTCTTTATACCAAAGACATGTTTTTTGTGAATATATATGCCGTTAAACTGTTTCTGAAAACTGCATTGTTGAAGTTAATAAATGGAACAGAGTGATTAATAAGAGTGAGAAATTGTCTCACAAATATCTTAAACACACAAACAGTAGCTCTGTACACTTGTTTATTAGTTACTTATTCACATACTAATGTAAATGATACAGTTTTATAGAAACCCAAATGTAACAAAAAAAAAAAAAAAGGCTGGATGGCTTTAGCTGTGAATGTTTTAAACTTTAGTTCAGTAAATTAGCAATAACTTAAGCAAGAGTAAAGAAAACACAAGCAAAGAAAAGCAAGCAGTCGGTTAAAAAGTTTGACGCATGATTATTTAGATCATGTGGTAATCATGGTTACCCTGTGATTTTTTTCTTTTTTTAAAAAAAAAAACAAAAAAAACAAAACCTCATGACCTCATGACACTAAAACTCCCCGGTAGTGTTGCTGTGGGTTCGACTGATGGCACAGCCGAGTGTGTGTGTGTGTGTGTGTGTGCGTGTGTGTATCAGCCAGCTGATTTCTGTGGAGCTCCTGTAAGAATAAGCTTCTTAAGAAGCAAATGAAAAAGTTTGGCCTTTGTAAGGTCTCGTGGAGTTTCTTGTCTGAGATGAACACAATGATGCAAAACAATGTGTTATAGATGAGGCTGTGCATTAATATAGGTGAGGTACTTTATGTTAGCAATATGACGTGTTAACGGAAGACCTCACTCAAAGAATCCTAACACTGCCGATGATTAATGAAGGTGGCTAGTGGCGTTATGCAAAAATGAGATCCTGTGAATGGGCAACCACTAGCGTTGATTCACAAATGATAGCATTTTTGCTTGAACTTGTACTGTGTGTGTGTGTGTGTGTGTGTGTGTGTGCGCGCGTGTCCTCAGGCATCACTCTCGGCAGAGCCAGCGTTCTGCACTTCCTCCTCCAGAATGGGCACGATCAGATTGTCCTTCGACATCAGGTTATATTTCATTACAAATCGAGTAAACCGGTGACACAGGAAGGTTTCATCCTGGATAGACAGACAGAAAAAGGAAAGAAAATTAATTGAGATTTTTGTAATCTAGACCAGGAGTCTCTAATCTAATTCGCAAAGGGCCACCGCAGGACTCAATCAAGCAGAACCCACAACAGATTACACTCAGTTTCATCAACACAACTAGGTCTTAACATTACTTTCCAGCTCCTGTTTGACTGAGACACCGGCCCTTTGCAGATACTGATGCAGAAAACACTACTTCCTATGCACCTTTTACACACGTCTTTACACACAACCTAAACCACACCGTTAGGAAATTTAATTCCACTGTCCATGGGGAAAATCTGCATTGTCCAGGACTAGGCTACTTGCACACCTATTAGTCCAACTGCCAAATCCAAATGGGAGTGAAGATGATGTGAGCAAGTGAAGATATCAAGAATAAAGTAAAAGTTATCTATTATTTCTCATTATGAGATTATATCACATCACTAATATAAGACCATTAAACCTATTTCTGGACATATTTACTAATTTCAAACTTACAATTATCTTAGTCTACTGACAGATAATTTGGCTGCTTTCTAGAAATGAACACTTAATATAACCAGATTTTTTTTGAAATGCCAACAGAATAAGACAATTTCAAGCTTGAAATGAGTAACAAAATGCTGAAACAGGCTTCAAAAGCATTTGTTTAAAAACTAAATAATATAATTTAAACTAAATTTTAAATCTAGTAAAGAGAAATATTAGCTGAATTTGCCTACAGTCAAGATAAGTTTACAGTAATTTTTGCAGTGTATGTATATTTTACACACAGTCTAAACCAAGCCATGAATAAATTTCATTTCATTGTACAGGATTTGTCACAAAATCTACATTGCCTAGCACTAGATCTAGGGCACTTCACACCTATTAGATCATTAGCTGAATTCAAATCAGAGTGAAATTGATCAATTTGGTTTGTGTGTGCTATTTGGTTTCACACTGCATGTATATACAGTACTGTGCAAAAAGTCTTAGGCACCCTATTTTTTAGTACAAACTTTGTTATAGATTTTTATTTTCTGACTTCTACATTATTGATTCAGTACAAAAACATTTTAGATTCCAAACATTAGTTTTCCAGCACAAAATTAAATGTTACAGAAGAATGTTTGTATGTCAGTAAAGAAAGCAGCAGATTCCATAAGAGACACTTTTCAGATAAAAACATAATGAAGGCTGCTGGGTTTCGCTGCAGAAATAAGAAGCGAGTCGACAGTCAAAGTCTCCAGAAGAACTGTGGCTGCTTCTGCAAGATGCTCAGTAACACTTCCAGCTCATTTCCTTATAAAACTGCACACACTGCACCTGAGATACTGTTTTTTTTTTTAAAGCGAAGGATCATCACACCAAATACTGACTTTCTTTCATTGATTACTGTTTATTGCTCTTTATAGTATTTTTTTAAAATGTAGAAACATTTAATTTCATTATTTTTGAAGGCATCTTTGCTCTACAGCATTTCTTTGCATGTGCCTAAGACGGTTTGCGGTGTTTCTAACTGTTGTGGGCGTCTGGGACAGAAGGACGCCAGTCAAGCGTGTCCATTATGATATCAGTGCACACTATCTTTCAGTACAGGTATACGAGTGATTTTTAACTCTCTCATATTCCTATCTTCAAGGTTTACAGGATGCTCCTAACAATCCATTTTGGTATCACAGTTTATATTTCATATTTTACAATATACTACCTGGGACAGTAATCACTGTTAGGTGAAAGTTTTAAGCTGCTCAGCTCACCTCATACTTGTCGAATATCTGGCGGTGGTGAAAGTAAGCGTGGGAGAATATCCTGTAGATGCGGCGGCAGACCGAACCCAGCTTTGCCACCGATGACTCCTTTATGCTCACCCTGAAACATTGTTATACTGTGATCTCAATAATTTTGTTGAGGTCATGAGAATAACTGTAATAGTAATAGTTCTAGGTAATGACATAGAAACAAATAATAACCGACAGTGTTCTGGCCTTGCTAATTCTCATACAAGTACACGGGACACAGAGTGTAGGGGAGACTATTAACACTCCATACTGAAATGATGTGGTACTGCTTTAATGCTCACCGGCTGGGAAAATACTTGTTACTGTTCAGAAGACAGGCGGCTCCGTCCAGCGTGTGTCTCGTGTAGTCGATAGCAGGACACTGCGGACGCAAACACAAGCTACAGTCACACACTTTCCTGCAGTAACAACGCTAACTGACAATAGGCTTGTGAGAACATGTGTAATATGCCATCATCCTGTCGTGTCCATTAACTATCACTGATTGGTGATAGTGGCTCTGAAGGGGGGCAAAGAAGGGGGCGTGGCCTGATATTTGTAACGCGTGCTACGTACACGCTACGTCATAACAGAAAAAAAAATACTGGAAGGTGGTTACAAGTCCGCTGTAGCTACAATCACGAGCATTTAGTTTAGTTTAGTTCATTATAAAAGTTATGTAATAATATATAAACACATGCATGTGCTCTGTGGTGAACAGCAGCAGAGATGAATTCTTAGTGAAGTCGCCCTGATAAACAACACTTCATTTTCTTGTCATTTTCTTAATGTAAGTATCCGTTTATCTGCCTTTATCTGTTTAGCAGCACAGACAAGTGAAGCTGAAATGTGTCAGAGAAAAGATGTTTTGTTGCTTTGCTCTAAAGTCAGACAGCAGCTTATTAAGGTTCATATAAGATAGAAAAACAGGTGAAAAGGAAACACTTTCGGGGATACAACACACTTTATTTCTCTCCATCTTAAAGCTACGGACACAGCGCTTTCCCACAGACATTTAAATCCGTATTTGTTTGCTGTGCATGTTGTATATGTAATACTTTATTAATTATGTATCAATGACCAAAATAAGCAAAGTACGTTTCCTTAAAGTGACAACCTTGTAAGTAAATTTCAAACAGGCGCTTATAGGAGACACTTCTTTTTTTTGTGACCGAATCTTAAATAGTGTATCGGGCACTAGGTAGATTCTGTAAAGCCATTACGTAGGGTGTGATGTTCAGTGATCTGAAATCCAGCTGGGATTTTCCTTAACTGTGTGTTGTGTGAGTCTTAATTTCACAAAGTAAATAAATAAATATTCTAAGTAGCAGAAGAAAATTATATAAGTAATAAAACATTTAACTTCATAATCAAGCTATTCTTTTTACTCGTTGCTTAAGAAGCTGACCATTTTCATCTTCTGTGGTTTATGTGGTATGAACACAGTTTAATTACAGTGTTTGATTACATGAAAACACTAAATCTATAAATCTCTGAATAGAATTTAATTGCAACTTGTAAAGAAATTTGACGCAAGTCTTACCTCTTTAGGGGTTTTATGTGCAGCACACAGAAAGATCCACTGCTCTGTAGCTGTCATTTGTGTACATGTGTCAGGGTGGCATTCTCCCTGAATGGACACACACACACACACACACACACACACACACAGAGAGAAAAGTTTGAAGCTCTTTTTCCAGCACAGCACCACTGGACAAATTCCATGCAGTTATGTTTCATTTCTTAAATCTTATACACTGTAACTTTGACATTTAAAAAATACAGCAGTGTGTGTGTGTGTGTGTGTGTGTGTGTGTGAGAACGAGTGGCATTTCTACCTGTAATTTAACAGCAAGGCCGTTCAGTTCCAGACAAAACTGTCTATAATGAATAGAATACAAAATCAATACAAAATGTTTGAAATCAAGACAAACAGCCACAAATTCAGTGATTGTCAATTGTGAAAATTCAGACAATTAATCTGTGGACAGAAATTCAGCACTAAACCCTGAGAAACCCCACAGCGATCAGCGTACCTCAGGTGCTCGTATTTCCAAACGCCCTCGTCCTGGCCCTCGGGAGGCTCCAGGATCTTGTCGATGTTGGCGCAGTCAGAGCGAATGTTCTGCTGGATGTACTGCAGAGAGAGACAGAGAGTCGGTTACTCTGTGGAGATGGAGATTTTGGTCATTTTTCACAATGAATACTCAGCAGACTTCAGTCCTTTATTTCCCAAGCACTGATCTCAACTTTCCGTAGCCTGTTGTGTTGAGTCGGGGGAAAACGTTTATTACATGTGTTGCTCTTGAAGTAACAGTACTTTTACCTGAGAAATGTTTTTTGTCTGTAGTGTTGTGAATGAATGTTCACCCTACATGCGTTACACTGGCCGTACACCTCTGTTTATGCTCGAGAGAGGTTTGAGTGATGAGATATAAACAGAGGGTTAATATCTGGTCTGAATGAGATCTCTGGCTGAAATATTTAAAGCTTAATGCCTACCTGCTGCACTGCCAGAGTGCTGTCCATCTCCTCAAACGACTCATCAGGCCAGCTGTAAAAATCCTGTCAACAAACGCACATCATACAGTTACAATAAATTCATATTCTACAGGTTACCTACAAGATGGCACCTTCTGTCCTACGTCTCTGGGAAATCAGCGTTATCACAGTTAGTCACGGGGTATGATCAGACGGTTGATCAGACAGTTATATCACTACTGACCTTTCAAAATACAGATTAAAAAAAAGCATTTCTGTTTATTATTCTGTCTATTTTTTACCCAATCAAGTTCCTTACTCCAGTGGTTCTCATGACTTTTCTGTTCGGCTGCGAGTCCCAGTATTTTCACACCTCCATCCCTCTGAACTAGCCCTAAATCACACTTCAGCATTTCTTTCTCCGCTCAGGGGATGTGGACGGCACGGAAATCCTTCGTCTGTGTAATCCACTGCGTTACATTACACTCAGAGCGAGTTCCTAACTTTATCATTTATCAAAACAGCTATCAAATGAAACGCACAGAAGAACAGGGCATTGCTGACCAGAACTAAACCACACAACTACCTACTTTTGAGTAGTTACATTTTCTTTCCTCACAGCCACTCTCTCTTTCAGTTTTTAATGAAAGTGTTGGCAATGGGCCTCATTTATCAAGCTGGACACCAAAACATCTATTCATAAATCGTTTGTACAAGTGTTTACACAAGACAGTTAGTATTCATGAAAATCCTGTAAATTTGGAAAAACGTTCATGCTTATTTTATTATGTTTACAGTGGTCAGCAGATGAGCTTATCCAGAGCGACTCGTAGAAGAAAAACAGATCCTCATGCTAGTTCACTAGGTCAGGGACTAAGAGTACCATCGAGAAAATTTAGTGAAAAACAGTCATTTTATATTATACATTTTCTAATATTGGCATTAATTATAGAATATAGGAAAATAAAGAAAATGAGCCAACACAAACCCATAAATTAAGAGAAATAAAACTAATCATTTAATTTTGACCAAAAAAAAAAAAAATGCAGAGCCATAAACAAATATCTCAGCTGATGGAAGATTTAGCACTTCTTCTTCTTCTTTTATTATTATTATAATAATACTTATTAGCGTAGTAGTGAGTCAAAATAACCTCCGCCTCTGTCTTTCAACCTTTACCCTCATCATTCATTTCGGGCTCACAGCTGTCTGTGCACTTGACCTTTTATGGAGTTTTGTGGGCGTTACTACATGCAAATGAACTGTGTCGGGAACGCACTTGGCACTTTACAGGTGATCCACATGCACACACGAGTACGAAGAAAACCAGCCTTTCTGAAACTTCTGTAAATCCGCCAGAAAATTTTTAGTTCGGTTTACTTCATTAAAAGATTGACAAATGAGGTTCAACGTAAGAGATTTTATAGAAAAGTCATCCTCAAAAATCTTTTTAAGAAATTATAATTAGTAGATTTGATCTATTTTTGTTTACTTTTGGCTTTTCTTTTATATATGTACATACACACACACACATACACACACTGAGGTGCACAGATTTCGTAATAAATGTTTGTGTTTTTAAACGTTGGATTAACACCCTGCTACTGGGAAAGAGCTCTTGCTGTACAGCATTAGACTCTCTGAAGCAGTTATGAAGTGTGAAACTGTCTTTACCTCTAAATATTTTAAAACTCTATCAGCTACATGATCACAATCACTAGTCACTCAGTGACAGCTACAGATTATAGACAATACAGACAGCTATGGAGCTCACATTAGCCATATAGCTCGCTAACACAAGAGCTATTTTTATCCACACATTTTATCCACACATAGTTAAACGTAAATTTGATGAACTAACTGAACTAAAACTGCTCCGGTCTCAGGTCGTGCTCCAGTTGACTGCTGTGTCTACAAATAGCTAGCTGTCTAGACGGTGAAAATTCACCCCACCCGCTTTCCCAACAAACCCCGCCTCCCTTTAGCTAGGATTGGTTCATATTTCACAAATCGCCTTCTGATTGGACGAGCGCAGAAGGTCTGAATACGGGTGGGGAAAGGAAAAGAATAACAGGGTCCGCTGCTTGGAAGAAGCTAGTTAGCTAATTTAGCTAGCTGCCTTTTCGTCAAAGGAGCGTTTTCTTCGATGTCCATATACCACAGGTTTTAATTATCTATAGAGGAACCGTCTATCTTCACATATCTAAGCGTTTATCATACACACTGCAGTACCTTCGCCTTGGTTCCCGGACGGTTCCTCCGCAGGACTGCTGTACCCTCCGCCATGACCATCTCGGCAACGCCCCGGAAGTGACGCACTCGCGTTTACTTCCGCGTTCCACTACCATAACGTCCTCCTCCCTCAGCATAGCTTTGGTTCACCATAAATCTGTAGAAATCTGTAAGAAAAATCATGTCATATATGAAATATGATAAGCCACAAACATATCATTGTTTGCAATAATAATAATAATAATAATACAGATGGTCATGCAGTCACTTGATTAAAAATTACAACATAAATATTGTATTTTAAGGCATAAATTAAAAGTGTAATTAAAAGAAAGGTTACATAATAGAATAAATAGATGAATATGTTTTAATGCCCAGGAAACTACTAAAATGGCCTAAAAACATCTCTTTACCTTATTAAAAGGCAGGATCTATGAATATGCATTAATATACAAATAATACAAATAATAAAAAAAAATGTCCTCCTGCCATCCCAAGTAAGTCTAATATCATGATAACCATCTATACAATCTATACAATCTTTACTTCAACTTTAACTGAATGTCTCAGTAATTAGAATCAGACACATAGTTAAAGACTTTAAACATCCCACTAGTAAAAAAAACAGATGACTGTAAGTTTTCCCCCAGTTCATTTTAATTTGATTTGTATAGCTCTTTCAAAAGCTTTACAGAAATCCACATTTCTGATCTAACAGAAAAATATGAGCATTCAAGGATCAAATGTCTGACAGGTAATGAATGGGATGGATGGATGGATGGATAGATAGATTCACTATATCGCTAAAAGTTTATAGACCCCTGACCATCACACCCATATATGGTTCTTCCCCAAACTGTTCCCACAAACCTGGAAGCACACTATTGTATAGAATGTCTTTGTATGCTGTAGCTTTACACTTTCCCTTCACTGGAACTAAGAGGCCCAAACCTGCTCCAGCATGACAATGCCCCTGTGCACAAAGCGAGCTCCATGAAGACATGGTGTGTGAAGGTTGGAGTGGAAGAACTCAAGTGTCCTGCCCAGAGCCCTGACCTCAACCCCACTGAACACCTTTGGGATGAACTGGAACACTGACTGAACCCCAGACCTCCTCACCAACATCAGTGCCTGATCTCACTAATGCTCTTGTAGCTGAATGAACACAAATCCCCACAGCCACGCTCCAACATCTAGTGGTAAGTCAGGTGTCCACAAACTTTTGGCGAGATAGATAGATAGAATGAAAGAACAAAGAAAAATGCATAATCATTGGTATGTTGAAGTTTCTGTAATGAGACAATATTTTACGTATATGGAAGGAGTCTCCAGTGTCAGTGCTTTGTAACAGTCAGTCAGTTTTCCAGCACAGGAAAGTCTTCAGGACTTTCCAGGAGGAGTTTCCACTTTGAGGTTTCTTGGTAACATGACAAGCTGTGTTTTTTTTGTCTTATTAACTTCAAGGCAGAGGAAAAAGAGAAGCTGGTGAGAGTCCAAACTTTTATAGCTGCAACAGTGTAAGTAATAACAGGAACTAACTTGTTTTGTGGAAATTCAACAACTATAAATGGATAAAAAGTATGACGTAGTTTTTTAATAAATAAACATTGTATTTATGGGTAAACTGCCATGGTACAAGATAAAGCAAACACTTAGATACATGCTGTTGTAGGATAATAATCAAGTTCAGGGTGGTAACAGTAACTCTGGTTTATCGTGTTTTATTCCTTACATAATTACTGTAATATTAGTCAGTAACTCTTCTATATCTCTGCTCAGATCTTTATATGAATAGAAAAGAATTGTCTTATTTCAGTTCTTTACCACATAATTTACTCTTTTCTTTGAGATTGTTTCATGGAGCTTGTCTAACACACACAGACACCGGCACTCACTCGGACCCAAGCCAACTTTCTAGAAGCAGACCACATAGTTGAGCAATAATGATGACTTAAAGCTTTCTCAGCTGTAAACACGGACCCCTTTTGATAGCGGATTATCAGATAAAAGCTGGTTTGATAGACGCTGAAAATAAAGAAAGGGGGAGTGAGTGAGCAATGTGCAGCTGTGTGCCATTTGGGCTGATGATTCAGGACTTTTTCATCTATGGCCTGGATCAGAATCTTGGCAGTGTCTCAAAAGTGCCAAATCCAGTGCAACAACAAAACTGTTGATCCTACAAACCCATGGCGGAGGTTTATAAAGCGGGCAAGGCCGACCGTGCTTCAGTTATCTCCCGAGGAAGGACTGGACCCCACAACCAGGATGAGTAAGGTGAGAAAACCAGAGACAGAACAGCTGTAAACATCAGGATTATGATGTGAGACATGCTTAGAACCAAAAAATTCAGGGCTGAGATTTTCAGAAGCATTGCAGCAGAAAGTTTATTGTTAAATGGTAGAATGAGCATCACATTAAACACTCTCTCTCTCTCTCTCTCTCACACACACACACACACACACACACACACACACACGCACACACACAGTTCTTGGCTGTGCAATGCTTTTAGAAAACCCAACCCTGATTACTTTTGGACTTTGACTCTAGCAAGTGATTAATAAGGATAGTAAAGCATAATATAAATATGAATTGAAATTTGAAAAAATTCCTGATGCAACAAAATGTTTTACTCATACCCTGCTTTCTCTGTTTGCAGATCATATTTTACGAGGATAAGAACTTTCAGGGCCGCTCATATGAGTGTGAGATCGATTGCCCAGACACGCAGCCCCACTTCGCCCGCTGCAATTCTATCCGAGTGGACAGCGGATGCTGGGTCCTGTACGAGAAACCCAATTACACAGGATACCAGTACGTACTGACCCGTGGAGAATATCCCGAATACCAACACTGGATGGGCTACAACGACTCAGTTCGTTCTTGTAGGACCTTCTCTTATGTAAGTGTGTGTGTATGTGTGTGTATGCTGAGGTTTGCATTGCAAAAATGATATTTAGCAAGATAGATTAGACTGCGTTATCAATATAATATTTTTGCAGTGAGCCGTTGCTCGACACTGGGATGGTAAACGTAAAGCTGCACCTTTTGTACCGTTTTGTACTGTTTCTTTCACTTGGGAACATGAAGGCAGTTGAACCTTCAAAACTAATTAAATGGAAATAATCAGACTGTTGTGCTTTAAATGCACTGCAGTCTCTTTTAATTTCAAATTAAAAATTAATTTAATTTCAATCCTTGATAGTACAGTAAAATATATTATTTCCAAGATTTTGTGTTATAATTCATTTCTCTCATTATTGGGACCAAATTTTTTGATGATAAGAGACAATTTTGAAAATGTGGGGACATTTGAACAAAACCACTGAAAAAACAGCTTTTATTAAAAACACCTAAAATATTTTTTAGTATTAAATTTAAGTTTAAGGTATAAAATTAATATTTAAGGTATAAAATTAATATTTAGCCTACCTACAATGGAAGTACCTCACCTTTTCTATATTACTACATTATTAGGTACTAGATATTAACAAATATTAACAGATATTAAATATTTAAATATTCTTAGCAGGGCAACATGCAGAAATCTAGACTATGCAGATTGTAGATTATGTTCCTATGATGACTGGAATAACAGTTTTGACAGAAAGCCTTTATTTGAAACACTAAAATAGCCAAAATACTTTCATTTACATCCTGAGGTTTGGCTCTAGGTATGACATTACTTATTTACTCTAATGCAAAAGTCAGTAGTAACACATAACTTTCTTGCATTTCCCCCTCCAGGACCGTGGGGGGCAGTACCGTATACGCATCTACGAGCGTCCTGACTTCCAGGGCCAGATGATGGAGTTCAGTGACGACTGCGAGTCGGTGCACGAGCGCTTCCGCCACAGGGACATCTACTCCTGCAACGTGATGGACGGCTACTGGACCCTGTACGAGCATCCCAGCTATAGGGGGCGCCAATACTTCATGCGTCCCGGCGAGTACAGGAAGTTCAGCGACTGGGGTGCAGTGTGTGCCACCACCGGCTCCTTCCGCAGGATAACCGAGTTTTAAAGGACCAATGGTCTTTCTGTCCATGTAATAAAGTTAACAATTAAATAAAAGAGTACAAATAAAGCACCATGACCTGTTTATATTTGTCCATGAAAAACAGACGTCCAGTTCATTTGGTGGTTCTGTGCTTTTCACAGACTCAAGGTAAATTATAAAAGAATGGTTATATCAAATAAATATTAAACCAAATTCTTGAAATGTTTCACTCATTGTCCTTTTCTCTAACAAAAAAAAATTCATTTTAAGTAATATTATTTTTCATGCCACATTCCACGACGTGAAGCGCCTGAACTTCACGTGTCAGTGAAGCCCTCAGTGATGTGTTTTGTGGTGAGATGAGAATGAAATATTAACAGTATGTCGTTCAAAAAAAATGCGTCCAAAGAGCTTTCCCCGCAAACCCACTCATAAAATACTGCGATGTATCATCTGTGCTTTGGTGCTGTTTTACAGCTGGTGGTTGACAGAAGTATCAGTTCTGCCAAGTACCAGGATATTTATCCCAGAACCTGACTGCATCTGCCAAGAGGTTATAACCGAGGTTTGTAACAACATAATCACCCTAAACATGCATCCAAATCAGCACAGAAATGGTTGTATGGTCACACACAAATCACCAGCTTTGAGCCCTGTTAAAAACCTGTAGTCTGAACTGAAGAGAACATTTCACACACATTAGTGAATTTCACACACATTCTTAGTAGTGAAAATACACACTACTAAGAAAATATACAGTATATTTGGAAAAATATTGTTCTGACATGGATGTACAGCAGGTAGTATTGAGTTCCCGGCTCAATCCTGAGCTTGTGTTACTGTCTGTATGTTTCACGTGGTCTCCCCGTGTCCATATGGGTTTTATCTGGGTCCAGTTTCCTACCACCATCCAAAAACATACCAGTATGTGGATTATCTATGCAAAATTGCCCCTAGGTGAACAGAACCTAACCCAAGTGTTCCTGGGACGGGCTCTGGATCCACCTTGGCCCTGACCAGGACAAAGTGCTTACTACAGAATCATTAATGCTTTGAGTCTTTTTTGTTTTGTTTTGTTTTGGTTTTTTTTTGCAGCCGGTTGGTCCAGGGACTTTTATGAAGATTGACAGGATAATACATTCTTCTCATTACCAGGATATTTTATCTCAAAACTTGGCAGCCTCTACCAGGAAGTTACAAAATGATTTTAGATAGAGCTTTCAACAAGATGATCACTCCAAACATTCTGTACATCCACATCAGTACAGAATTAGCTGTGGAATTACAAAACCTCTGTTTTGCACTGGTTTCTCAGTCTCTGCATTTGAGAACCTGCAATCTGAACTTAAAAGAACATTTCACACACATTTCACAAGCTGAGGAATAAAGTGTGGGAGAGAACAATGTTGAAACCAGTGATTGGCAGATAAAAAGCACCACATAAGAAACAACATGATATTTTCATGTTTCCGCATAAGAAACATGAAAATATCATGGTGGTGTTTTCTATACTTATATTTTAGTGATTTTTATATAGGGTGCCAACAATTTTGGGGTTGGCCACACTAGAACTAGAGCACTCTACTGTAGTTAACATACTAATACTTGTAATGCTCAGATTCTGTGAGTGTATCTTGAGATTTGTGTGTTTGTCTGGACATTTGTCTGAACACATATTGAGAGCAGAGCGGGCGGGATGGGTGTGATTTGATGACTCGATGCACATTCTCCATGTCAGCAAATCTGTCTGCCTTTTCAAAAAGCACACACACACACACACGCACACACACACACACACACACACACACACAGAGCCAAATGAGTCCATGCTAATAATGATAAATTAGGTGATAATGCGAATGACGCTATTATAACACAATAATAATAATCACATTTAGCAGCACTCATCTCATCATGGACAATTATGAGTGATTCATAATAATTTGTCATATTTTCACCAAAAATCAACAACAGTAATGTAATTAAAGGTAAACGCCTTTTTAGTACTAGACATCGTGTAACTTCATTAGAGTTACTGTGTGCTCTCTGTGTGTTCTGTGTGTGTGTTTATTTTATAGGAATGTTCAAGTTATAACAGAAAGGATCACACTGTATCGCTGGTAAGAAAACATCAGAATAGAAATCCTTTATTTTTCCATAAAGCTTTTAGTTAATCATGAGTCATTGCAGTGGAGCTGTAAACACACTGTAAAAATGGAAGTTAAAATTGTGTTGATTAGTTGAATCATACTATGCACTGAATTACTTTAAACCATCTGTTTAAACCAGAATAAACGAATACAAAGGCTTAGCCCTTTCATAACGCAGCATTGTACCGTAAGCCACACATCTGTAGTAGAAAACATAGTGTTTTTTTATCCTGAAGGAAACTTGATATCCAAACTTGATGCCAAATAGAAGCCCTGAAATCATCACCTGGATATTAAATTGACTTGTGTTTATTACAACATATCTCATTCCATTAAAAATAATACTCCAGTAATATAACACTGCCACGGACAAGAATCGCAACACGTCTGCATTGGTGATTTCAGAGATGTTGAAGAATTGAAGATTCTTTCTTTTCTCTGTATAAAAGTAAAATGCTACAGTGCCTCAGTTTACGCAAAAACATAGTTCACTTAATGTACTAGATACATATATTAGTTGGTAAATGTGTTAAACGGTAGCTAACTATGAGTGAAACATAATTAAACGAAGCTTAAAAACACTCGTAAACCTCAGACTTCCACATGATACGATGTGATTTTGATTCTTAAGGCAACAATTCGATATTTTGTGATACCACTGAATCTGCTACGATACAATTCGATATGATTTAGTATCCTCTGACCGATATGTTACCAACTTTGTTCAGAATCTGGGGTAGAATTACTGTTATTTTGGGAATGATGATAGAAAAGGACTATTATTATTAAGTATCAGAGTTACAGGCAAATCAGCTTGGTAGCCAAATAAATGATTTACACATAGGTGTAAATATATTCATTACTTTTTATCTTTTGAAATAATAATCAATTATAATTGCTAATAATTGATTTATGATTGTTGCCTCGATTCATTCAACACAAACTGTCCGATCTTACACGCTTAATTGTAACAGGCTTCTCGCTAAGCAAATAAACCACCAATTTAATTTAATTTCAAATAAACATACAGACAAAACCTATTTGTAATACTAACCTATTTTACTAATACTCACTAGAGAAAATTAAACAAATGTTGTGTATCTAACTGGCTTTGTCCAAACCAAGTAACAGGAATGATATAAAACTCTACTCTCTACAAATACTAACATTACATGATTAAATATATGTTTGTTGAGACATAAACTGCACTTGAATATACGTAGATAAAGGGAAAATGACCATGAAACCTGGTGTGAAGTGAGCAGTGAAGGCTGGTGGTGATATTAGATGCAAGGGCTGAAATCTAATATCTATCAAAAGCTCGACAATGAAACTGTAGTCTGATAGGCTGCATGAGTCTACAGTCTGAGCTAGAAAGAAATCAGCCTTAGCCTCACGTCTGGCTTCTTCGTTCCATTCTGTGTGTGTATTTCTAAATGTTTATTGTCTGCCCCAACAGCTGCCTTTAGAATACCATTATAAGTCAGTTTGAAGCAGGTTTTGTGTTCATTTCTCACTAAATTTAACCGTGTTGAAATTCTCGTCTATAGGAATCAAACATACAAATATGCTGAATAAACATTAGGTTAAAATACAATGGAGTATTCCTTTAATGGTGAGAACCAAACGTCCCAGTTAACACCAGGACTTTAAAACCAGTTTCTTTTATCGTGATATATGATTAAGGTACAATACCACCATATCAGGACATATTCGGTACAAAAGCATGCACAAATGTGCTCACTTCTATATGAAAGTATTGGATTACAGTAAGGGGAAAGGGTGCGGTAAAAATATGACATAAAAAAACAAATCTATAAACTGTATAAAATCTGTCAGGAAAGATTTACACACTCATGGATTTACAACATAATCTCAGTTAAAAATTCGTTAGTATACAGTTTGGCGTTAGCAGGTTTAGCTTTGTATTCATCTGTATGAAAATTAACAACATTAACAAAATCGTTAGAATTCTTACAAATTTTGCATGATATCAGGTTCTTAAAAAAAATTACAAAAGACAACTTCTAAGACATACACAACCTCAAATTAGGTTTTTAACAGAACAGACATCGAGTCCAAACAGCTCTCATGGGAAAGGCCCTAAACATTTATATTCGTCTAAATTTCAAAGTAAGTGTTCAGGATGAAACTTCTAAACCACATTTCGACAAACATTTTTACAGATGAATGAAATCATTACACAGAGTGCAACTGAGCACATTTACACAGGAACCAAGTGAGCTGCTTTTCCACGGCAGTGTGAAGTCATTTCCAAATCATCAGTCTTCAGAATTTCATGGAATTTCTGGGAAAAAGAACTGGCTTGAACATTTGTACTGTTGCATAACTCCGTTTTCTATCAGCCCACATGAGCCACTGCAAAGTCTCGGCTGATGTGTACCAAAAAAAAAAAAAAAAAGCCTGATATGAGAATAAATACATGTTTAAGTCTGCTTTTGTCACTCATGACTAATGTTGATAACATGTGGTAGATAACAGAGCCTTGGTCATGTGAAAATGAGGACAAGCAGCAGATCATTGTGTGTTTACGGAGAAATACAACCGGTCTCTCTCTCTCTCTCTCTCTCTCACACACATACACACACACACACACACACACACACACAGATTTTTAGGTCAGCAAAGTCCTTGCCAGATGACAGAGGACATTAATTAACAAACACACTCACACGCATGTTTATTTTACTATCCTTGTGAGGACCTTGCATTGATATAATTATGAATGGAGCTAATTAATGCTTAATCTAACACTAACCTTAACCTCGGGAAACAAAAGGAAACATTTTCACTCTTTTAGTTTCATAAATAAAAACAGTTTAAAAAAAAAAGCCAGTTGTTCCCACAAGGACTAATTACTGTCAGATATTCAGATGTCACATATTCCTATCCTTGTGGGGACACCGGGTCCTCGCCAAGATAGAAAAACATGACTCCCCCCACCTCCCCAAACACACTCACACACACACACTCACTCTCTCTCTCTCTCTCTCTCTCACACACACACACACACTCTCTCTCTCACAGACACACACACACACACACTCGCTCTCTCTCTCTCTCTCTCACACACACACACACACTCTCTCTCTCTCTCTCACACACACACACACACACACACTCTCTCTCTCTCGCTCTCTCTCTCTCAACACACGCAGTTATGTCTGAAATAAATAAGGCAGATTTCTAAATTTACTTTACATATCCAGTTCTGAAACAGGACAAACTGTACACAGTGTTATTCCTGATAACAACATCAGATTTTGTACCGTAACCTTCAGCAGCACGCAAACAAACCCGAGCAAAGAGCACGAGAGAATTCTGAGCCAAGCTAAAGAAATACTCCCAGAGGTTTTTTTTCAACCTGATTTCTATCTATTACATCTGTAGTGTGCGTGTGATTACTACACTCAGTCATTCTAACACAAAGAAGAAGAACCGAAAGAAAAAATGAAACGAAACAGAAAACATTGTCACAAAAATTACTGCCATTCAAAGTCTAGGGACAGATGTTGAACCGGAGGAAAGTCTTTCCCAAGCTGCTCTTAGGAATTTTATCTAACTTTCCAACACTGGAAAGCAATACAGTGAAATATAGCTATAATACTGTTTATGTTTTCCTAACAGTATTCTGATATCCAATATGATGATCTAATATCGATATAGTGATTAATTATGCCACAGTACACTTTTCTATAAAGTCACTGGTATCTATAGCTTTCTAACTTTTTTCCACATAAATGTTATAAAAGTCAAAATTCTGTACTGAATCTTTAAAATGTTAAAATGTTAAATCGTTAAAATTCTAAACAGATTTTTACAATAAAGTTTAAATAAAGTTAAATAAAACTTTTCAAAAATCTTTTATGCAAAACTAAGGTTTTGTTCGAAAACCTATATACTGCAATACGTATTATGTACAGAACAAATGCAGAAACGTTTTAAAGTATTGTGATATTCTCTAATTTAATTCCCAAATGACTTTTAACTGAAGAATTAATTTAAACACTTTACAAAACTACTGTATCTGTTTCCCTCCTAAGAACTGCCCTTCCACCTTTTCACATTCATTTTCAGTAAACAGATTTGAGATTCTATCCTCAGCGCAAGGAAACATTGAAATTCTTAAATGTGCTAATCACATGCACGCTACAGATACCGAATAGTGATTAAGCTAAAAAAAAAAAAAGTCTGGTGTATTCCTTTAAGGGTTGTGTTTTTCCCAAGTCCAATTCACTGTGGTCAACCCACTGATCTGACAAATCACTCAGTCAGCAGTGTGTGAAGAGGGAACGAGCTCGAGCTTGCTCACGTGAAACCACAATGACGCTAACATTTTCAGACATGCTCCAACTCTTAGCAAGACTTTTCACAACTTAACTCAGGGGAAATAAAATGTCTGTTACTTAACTATGATAAAAAGGGTTTTGCTTGTTATAATTCTTAGTGCTCTCTTACAGAAAAGTGCAACAAAAAATCACATTCAATGCAATTGTAAAGCGCTTAATCTGAAAATTACAGTAAATTATACTGAGTAGCAAGGATATAGTGTCATTGATACAAAGCAACACTTACAGACCAACCTGGTGTTTACGTGTTTTTCCCCCATGTGCTCATCTGCACAGCTTAACTGAAGTACAGAAGTCTGGCCTGGTTGTTGAAATGACTATTTCTATATTTCTATTTTGTGTCAGGTTTTCTGCTTTCAACAACAATGATGTAATGAATCACTTAAAGAAAGCTGCTAAATAATTTTGTCTCGTGATGACTGACAGCTCTGAGAAACCATCCTGACCACAGTCGTTTGTTTCAAGAGCACAGTAAACTGTAATATCTGATATTATACCACAGTGCTGTTGTATTCTCAAATCTGATTGGTTAGAAGGTGATGATTAATTTTCTATAACAGCTACTCTGACAATCTTTCCAGCTGTAATTCAAACCACTGTTATTTATCTAATACGTTATTGTTTCTCTAGTAACTGCTCATTCACAGGGACTTCTGTGGCTTCACATAAACTTAGACCAATCATAAATGGATAAAAAAAAAAAAACAAAGAAAAATGTCTAATTGTTGACACGCTGACGTTTTCTGTAAGGGGACTTTTATCATTTATGGAAGGAATCCTTCGTAACTGTCCTTTCTTTTCACGACAGAGAACTTGTGGTTTCTGGTTTCTCAGAAACATGACAAGCTGTGAGTTTTTTTGCTTTATGAAGTTTGTAAGACAGACTGGTGAGGGTACGGATGTTTATAGCTGCTATAACATAAGTGAGGAGGAACTAACTTGTTCTGTGGAC
The DNA here is from genome assembly GCF_027358585.1 of Pangasianodon hypophthalmus. Lineage (NCBI taxonomy): Eukaryota > Metazoa > Chordata > Actinopteri > Siluriformes > Pangasiidae > Pangasianodon > Pangasianodon hypophthalmus. Next base: position 31,311,261 of record NC_069711.1, on the reverse strand, counting down.
AACATTAAACATAACTATAAATGGATTAAAAAAATAGGCCGTGTTGTTCATTAACAAATGAAACGTTGTAATCGTTGGTAAATTGCTGTGGTATGAGAGGAATAAATCATGTTATAAATGTGTTATAAACATGAAAATAATCCACTTCGGGATCGTAACAGAGTAACTTTGCTTCGCATTGGGTCTCATCACACTAACCTGTCATTGATTATTTTCCTATAACAGCACACTTGAAGAAAACAAGTATTGTTTTCTTCAATACTTGGCACTTGGTGAATGTTTGTATTGTAAAAATTAGTTGTGCGACTGCGACGGCTTTACTTCGTATACACACAATCTGTGAATGCTGGTGTTAAATATGTATTCCAGTTTTCTCCCTTTTAACCAGGCAGGTCCATGAGGTGCTTTGCATCTAATAAACATTAGTAAGTGAATAAAAATAAAACATCACGGTCACACTTTATGATATTTATGGCCGTACACATGATGGACAGTCTACTGCCTACATAGCGCTGTTGTATAGCTGTTGTATATGGCCCAGTTCACCACATTTCCTGCAGATTAAATGATGCATTTAAAATAGCATCATAATCAAATATATTCAAAATTTGCCGTTTGTTTCAGCTCCATGTGTGATCAGCTCCTACCTTCCACAACATAAAGCTAAAGGCTGCATTTAATATCTTCTACAACTGAGTGCGAAAGTTTGCATTCCCTCACTTCAAGCATGATGAAACAAACCAGCAAGAGGTTTCATGCAAGTTAGTTAAATATGATGTAATTAAATTAAGACTTTTGCAGAATGCTGGTGTTTGTTTTGGAGTTATACTCATTTTCCCCCACAGACTACAGTTTTTTCACTTATTTGGTGCATTTGTGTCTGAATGATGCCATTTCTATACAGTCTAATATCTTTTTATGCACTTTTCCAGCTGTGTGAAAGTTAAACATGCGTTGTTTTAGGTCTTGTAAAAGCTGTTTTCTCATTCTGCACTAACTCTTATGTTCTCTGCTTTCAGCAAACTGCTTAAGAGTTTGAGTATGTCTACAAATTAAATACAACTTAAAGTAGACATCGTAATTAAATAAAATAAAATAAAATCAATTGAGCATGTCAATGGGATGCAACCTTTTGAGTTTGCTAAAAAAAAAAAAAAAAAAGATAAGCGCTGACTTAAACTCAACTGATATAACAACACCATTAAGTTAACAAATGCCACGACTGATAAACGTTAGGGGGATGTAAACTTTTGCACTCATCTGTATCTCAGGTGCTGGTGGTGGATACACAAGTGTTTTCCGTGCACTTGGAATGTTCACCTTGTAGCAGGTGTGCAAGGAGGAATTTTTGGCCCCTGGCAGGTTTATGTACTGGGCCCCTTGTGTCTGTCATGGCTCTGGGTAGAATCCCTACCACTGTCTTTTAGTGTGTGTGTGTGTGTGTGTGTGTGTGTGTGTGTGTGTGTGTAAGCAGCAAGTCTGAGAAGTCTGACATCAACCGTACCCGCACATGCAGAATCACCCAAATAGGTTTGACTTGGGTCTGGTTCTAACCGGACCGGAAGTCTGACCCGTGGCTCCCTCGAGCCGCTCAAAGTGAGAAGTGCTGTGAACGATCGGCGTGATCCCCGCGCGCACCTTGCTCAGCCTGGGCTTCAGCTTGTTAAATGACGATTTCCGGCGAAGTGGCCTTTCCCTCGCGAGCCCCCCGACACAGTCACGGTCGTCGTCCTCGCTCGCGCTGCGGTTCAGCAGCCTCAGGTTGGCTTGGAGAACTCGGGGAAGCTTCCACCGAGCGCCCTCGTCTCCGAGCGCGAGCTCCTCGCTCTCGGGGTCGCAGGCAGCGTCGGCGCCCGCTATGTCGAGGACGTCTCGCGCGACGTCGCCGCGCAAGTACTGGTTCGCCTTCTTGCCGCTGTAATCGCGCGCCTCCACGTCGGCGTCGCACGCGCCCACCAGCAGCTTGATCACCTCAATGTGGTTGTGCATGGCGGCCAGGTGGAGGGGCGTGTAGCCGGCGCTCGAGCGCGCGTTCACGTCGAGCGCTACGCCGCGCTGCCGCGCGAAGGTCACTATCTGGGCGAGCAGCTCGTGCTTTCCCAGCTTGGCGGCCCAGTGCAGGCACGTGAAGCCGGTCACGAAGTCCTTCTTGGAAACGAGGCTGGGGTCGGTGTTCAGCAGCCGACGCAGGGTGTCCCAGTCACCGTCGCAGGCGCACATCATCCACTCGTGCTCCAAGGGGTCCAGCGTCGCGGCGGCGCTCTCTTCTTCAGCGTGCGCGGAGTTTACCGACGACGAGTCGCCGTCGCTCTTGGCTGCGTGTCGGCTGTGCCTGAGCACCATGCTGCGTCGTACCTGCGGCGAGCTGCTCATCATGTGCTCGATAAAACTCTTCCGACTCCCTTTGGGGGTGTTGCTCGCAGAGTCCGAGCGTCCTCCCTCATCCGCTCCTCCCTCGCACGAGCCCAGACTGAGCAGCCGGGATCCACTCCCTGCTCCTGCCGTGTCCTCCTCGCGTGCTTTCGGTGCAGACTCGCCCTCTGCTCCGTCTGTGTGACTCTGATCAGCTCTGGGCTGGCTCAGGGCTCCGGCATGCGTCGGTAAACAAGGAAGATGGAAGAACTTACTTCCGTCAGTCGCCGGTTGGTGAGACGGTTCAGTCACGGCGACCTCTGGGACACGTTTTCCCGGAGATTGCGCATCACGCGGAGTTTCATCAGATCTCCGAACAGACCTGCTGTGGCTCCCAGCGCCCGCGTTCCTGGTGTTGTGATTCCCCATTTCTGTTTTATCCTCAGATTCGTGCGCGACTGATTGAGTGCAAGCGCGTGCAGCTGATCCATCCGGACTGGTTTGTGAAATATTCGGAGGTGTGCGCGCACCTGCGCCGGCGCAGACCGAGGCAGGCGGTATTTCTTGTTTTGCATCTTTGTTCTCTGACGGGACGGTGGTGTTGAGCGCGCGGCTCTGAGACTCGCCTGGTATGACAGGCGCGTCCCTGCGGTTGTCATGGGTAACAGCAGCAGCAGCAGCAGCGCTGAGGCTCGTTTCCAGGACGGCGGCGCTGTCCGGTCCGTGATGGCCATCCTCCCGTTTCACCGAGCCCCTGAACCTTTTCCTCAGACAGACGTACTTCTCTCCGTTCTCCGCTTTCACCAGCGCGACGCTGTCCACGCAGCTCCTAAACGCCTCTTCAGCGGCGGCTTTCCTCTCGGGCTCGGTGGGGATGGAGGATCGGAAGTGGTTTATGAAATCCGCCTTCTTCACTCTCCCTCCTCTCTCCGTTAGAAAACATAAAACCGCTTCTTGGGTGCATTCAGTCGCCATCAGATCACAATAAAGCACACATCATCGACCATTGTTGTTTACCTGCGTTTAGCAGGATATCTGTTACTGTTACCTGGTGAAGGAAATCGCCTCTTTTTTCAGATTTGAATAAACAAATCGATTCTCGCCCCACTTCTGGATCCCCCATTATTTTGGCTCTTTATCCCGCTGCTAATCCCTAGTATTGCCAGTAAGTGGAGCAACCACGTCTTCATTCATTACTCGGAGCCAAGCAAACACCCGCCCCGCCCTTTAATCCCTCCTAACTGAAACTGTAGCCTCATGGACGCCATATTGGATCTCAATATCATGAGTGTTGTAACCATAGGCGGCCCTTCCAGAGCCAAAATGGACGCCAGTTTCTCATTTCCAATACAGTTGCGTTTTCCAAGAGTTTATCTGGTTTAGGGCGTACCAATGTAGACGTGGGGGGAGGTTGAGTGAAAGACACCTCGTGATATGATATGTTCGCAAAAATTTTTAAACAAAATAATAACCACACAGTCATTTATATTGGAGATAAGAATTAGTTATGGTTTAATTTCAGAGTCAGGATCTTTTTGGTGAGGTATTTTAATTCCACCCAGATATTTATTTACCCTGTCGTGAACGGGAGGTCGTAAGGAGTGGTACATTCCTGTTGCATTCCAATCGTTTCTCCTCCAAACTTTTTCAATTGGCTTCACCCGCCTCTTTCATGTCGGTACTTTTTCAAATATAAATTATATTATATTTAAAAGAAAATAAATTATACTAAGCGTTTATTCTACGTACAACATGGCTTCGTCTGATGTTGCTCGACAGGGGGTAAGCTTTTTATAAATTTGTTTTTCTTTAGTAGCTCTAATGTTGGTTTAGCTAGGTGGGTAGATAGCTAGCTAGTTAGCAAGTTTAACTAGCAGTGGAGAAATCTCAATTGACTTTATGTTCCCTAATTATCGAAGTGCACTACACTGGATATGATTTAATGGCTTCTACGCCCTATGTAATACACTACACTTCCAACAGGGAAAAAAAGCCTGAACTAAGTACACATTTAACCCAGTCAACATTCCTCTAATCTTGTCTGAAGTTTCATTGAAAGTTAATGATTGTAGGTATGAGTTCCTAATTTTTCCTTGAGTAATACAGAACAAGACTAAAGTGCACTTTTTGTTGTTTTTTTTTTTGTTATAAATCGGTTCACTCTTCCTCCAGATCTACTCTAAACCTCTCTACATTCATATGACATAATCTGATTACATGATTTTCAAGATCAGAAAGATCATTTTAGTTTTATAGTTTGTCGTTTCTGGCAAAGCGATTACACTTTTTTTTAATGACTCAACCTGTACTAGTCTTATGTTCGTCCAATTAAATGCTTTCTAGAACGTATATGTCCCGCCCCTGGGGGTGTGACTTGCTCTACAGTAGCAGCTCCTTAGCAGTGAACATGGTTCATCAGCACGTCTTCCTGTACACTGCTCCCTTTTCCAACCGTTGCTTGGTGGAGAAATAATAGTTGGAGTTTATTCGTTTTGAAGAGGGTGGAATTTTGCGGTTATGTGTCCAGCGCTTTTCGGGGAAGTGATTTACCAGCTTGACGCTGTTTAGTGCAGGAATGTCGGTCCCTCAGACTAACCGAGAACATGATTCAGAGGCTTCTTCCTCGGTAAGAGCAATATCATTTTATCACATAGAGTAATATTTTAATTTAGCTTTAAGCCTAACACTCAGGCGCATCACATGCGTCCCAGTGAGACCTTGTAACCCACATATGTACTTCATAACTCCAAAAACACATGCTGTGTCATCGTCTAGGATATCGTCCTGGTTAAAGCGGCGGTGAGAAATCCTCCACAGCTGAAAAAATGGCTCTCGATAAACTCTTCAGTGTTCTCCATATTTAGCTAGCTCACTAAGATATTGTCAGATTTGTTTAGATTCCTCACGGATGTGGAGTATCTCAAACGCAATTGGCTGTTTGTGTAAATCAGTCAAGCACTTCAACATGCCATCACACAGACTTCCTGTTTCAAACCACGGCTCTCAAGCCATTTCATTGAGACTGTAAAATCTTGGTTGCTTAACTCTGTTACATTCCTGATTTGCCCCCAAAACCTCACCCCATCTCTGGAATGCAGGGAGAAACATGTTGTCCTCCCAAATGGTGACGAGCCACAGAGTGCTGTGGTGTGTGTATAATGGCATGCTTATCTAAACACCAGAGAATGGGAATGATTTTTAAAGCTTAGCTAAGATCTGAGATTTTTCCTGCCTCAGAGAATTAAAAAATTTTTTCCCCCTTGTTCCCACTTATCCAGACAGTGCAAACGTTTGTATACACTTAGAATTAAATTAAAATGATGTATAGATTCCTTAATGAGAAGTAACAAAACTAGTGAAATGGTGAATGTTGGTCGTTTCTGCCATCGGTCATCCTGATGTATCTGTTAAAACGCTGCCTGACACGCTACGTTCAGACTAGAGAGCAGCAGCCGAGCCATGGTTTTAGCGACAGCATGACAAGTGACATTTAAATACAGATTTTCTCAGTTCTATGCAAATTAGTTATGATGCTGTAAAGCAACAAATGCACACGATTGGCTTGAATGATTCCAGTTGCTCAGTATTGTCCAGCGTTTCTTCAGTTCCCCGCTCACAACTTTAGACCCTACTTACAGTCTGAAGTGCAGCAATCGAAGAAAAATTAATCACTGTGGTTTCATCCTATTCTGTCGTATACGACCTTTCATTAAATGTGTATAAAGACAAAATAAAGTTTGGAAGGAAGTAGCAGTGATTGTATGCGGCTAGTACAGTTTGCTCGCTTTGCTAATCTGCCTACGAAGTTAATACGAAGAATGGAACGTAACATAATAAACATATAAAACCTAAATACATTTGAAGCAGAAGTGGTGCATATAAATCATATAGTGGGTTGTAGACTATACATTTTGGCTACTATGTTTTCTCAGTAAAAAAAAAAAAAACTCAGTAGTAAAAGTCGTTACACAAACAAGACACATGAACGACTTGACGCTTGCTGGTGTGAATGTGGGATCCATCGCATTCTTTACATCAGGTCTGAAGCCTGAGAGCCTTATGGGAAAACTTCTTCATGGATTGCTGTCTTCTTCCAGGATAAACACACATTTATTCTTTATATATTTTTGTAGATAAGTTAATAGAGGTTCTTTTCCCTCCTCTTTTCCATCCCATCCATTATACATAGGGAGTGGAAACTTTTGTGCAAATGTTGTTTTTTTTTATTTTTTATAAATATAATTTTTTTTGTGTGTATGTGTATATATATATATATATATATATATATATATATATATATATATATATATATATATATATATATATATATATATATATATATGTATATATATGTATGTGTGTGTAATATATATATATATATATATATATATATATATATATATATATAAGTTTTCAGTTGTCCTCTTTTTGTACTCATCCTTATTTAAGATTGCTAGAAGAACCGTGTTAGAACTGTGTGACTCTGTATTTAAGGGTGTTGTCTTTATGGACCACGTCCCAAACACAATCCAAAAAACACTGTGGCTAAGCTTTCCAGATCGTGTCTTTATTTTTAGCCATAATTTTGCCTACACGGCTGTCAGTTTATGTTTTCCTCGATTCCTTGCTTCCTTTCACCAAGACTAAGAGGGAAAAGTGGGAACAAACTTTCCTGACAATTCTTCCACACAGTTATAGACCCATCATGGTACAAGTCCTAACAGTGCAGCAGCGTTTTGCAATGTTTTAGTTCTGAGTTGGACCATTTCAGCTTTAATATATGTGTTTTTATAATTCAATTCTGTAAGTTTCATATTAAAGGCTTTAATTTGCTTATTTTTGTTTTAACAGGAAAGAAATGCTCGTCCTTTATCTCTGTCCGGTCATGTTGGCTTTGACAGCTTACCAGATCAGCTGGTCAATAAATCCACCAGTCAGGGCTTCTGCTTCAACATCCTCTGCATAGGTGACTCTCTAAGATGATTACTTTTAGTTCTATGTGGCTTTTAATGTGTTTTCTGTTTAATCTTTAAAGAGACTTTAAAGGGAAGTGGTGGAGAAAAGAACTGAACGTTTTTGCATTAGCTATCCACTTATTACTGTTCACTTAGACCTTCTCCTGTCCCATAAAAACTCCACTCTGATGTTTACTATTGATGCGTCCTTTGATTTTGATGTTAAAGTAAAACTCAGTGATCCGCTGTAATATGGTTTACGTTTCAGCTTTAGACGTCCAGCATCACCGTAAACACTGCAGCACTAAAAAAAAAACCCTCCCCTGTCAAGCATTATTCCTACATCATTTTTCTTTATAACTTACACACGGACATATAATTTCATCTACAGGTGAGACGGGTATTGGGAAGTCCACATTGATGGACACACTGTTCAACACCAACTTTGAGAACTTTGAGTCGTCTCACTTTGAGCCCCGCGTCAAACTCCGCGCCCAGACGTACGACCTTCAGGAGAGCAACGTGCGTCTCAAGCTCACCATCGTCAACACGGTGGGATTTGGAGACCAGATGAACAAACAGGATAGGTGAGGAGGCACAAGAGGGAGGGGGACAGTCAGTAAGACGTTTATACAGAGAGGCAGACATCAGAAGGTTGGTCAGATGTTTGGTTGGAAAATTGTCTGGGCAGACTTTAGACAGTCGGTCAAACAAAATACACTAAATGGCCAAAAGTATTTGGACATCTGACCATCACAGTCATATGAGCTTGCTGAACATCTCGTACCAGATTTATTCCCCCTGTGCTGTTATAATAAGCTCCACTCTTCTGGGAAGCTTTCCACTAGAGTTTGGAGCGTGGCTGTGGGGATTTGTGTTCATTCAGCTAGAAGAGCATTAGTGAGATCAGGCACTGATGTTGGTGAGGAGGTCTGGGGTGCAGTCGGGGTTCCAGTTCATCCCAAAGGTGTTCAGTGGGGTTGAGGTCAGGGCTCTGTGCAGGACACTCGAGTTCTTCCACTCCATCCTTCACACACCATGTCTTCATGGAGCTCGCTTTGTGCACAGGGGCATCGTCATACTGGAACAAGTTTGATCTCGACCCCTTAATTCCATTAAAGGGGAAATGTTAATGCTACAGCATACAAAGACATTCTAGACAGTTTTGTGCGGCACCAGTTTGGGTTAGAACCACATGTGGGTGTGAAGGTGGATTTTTTACAGATTTCTTGAAACATTAGCTCAGTCCCTGATTTAACAGAAAAATTGGTTCTCCAGCTACCAACACGTGGTGGATTACATCGACACGCAGTTCGAGTCCTACCTGCAAGAAGAGCTGAAGATCAAGCGCTCGCTGCATAACTACCACGACTCACGCATCCATGCCTGCCTGTACTTCATCGCCCCGTCCGGACACTCGCTGAAATCCCTCGACCTTGTCACCATGAAGAAACTGGACAGCAAGGTTGGTACCAATTACGTTTAATTAAACAGATATTGAATTTTATATTAAAAGAAACATGCTCCATTTTCATGATTATAAAGCTTTTTCTGAGAGCACACCCAGTCGACATTGCCAAAATGTCAAGACTCTACAACATTTTGGTGATTTACACAATTTTCCTTTTACCAAAATGTTATCTGTCTGTCAAGACATGTTTTGTGTCCAGTGTTTCTTTCTGTAGTTTTGTTGTCGTTACAGTTTTTCTTGATTGCTTAAACACATTTCTTGAAACTATGCCTCGTATTCTCAAAACAGTAAACACAAATCCATAACGTCTCACCCAATTCCCCAAACATCCTATTTTCAGGTCAAAATGAAGCTCTACACCCAAAACCATTCACTCTTGCTGAAAAACCAAACTTTGCCCTCGGACATCACACACCAGCCCTCAAAAACACACACACTACAACATCGTCTTACACACTGGTGCAATAAATTCAAAACAATATTTCCAAAACTGGTAAGTTATGTTGCTTGTGGTTCCCCCCCTCCAAAACCTTTTCACATGATGAACACAAAAGACACAACCAATGTATACAATTTATTCATTCGTGTACTACACAGTACAACACACACACAAAAAAAATTATTCTGTCTTTGGTCTGGGTCAGGCCAGAGAATCTCGTCCACATCACTGGCTATATTGGCCCTAGTCAGGCAGCGGGGGTAAAATCCTCTTGCATGCCTGATCCACCCCTGGCAGCATCTACCGATATGTCTAGGCAGGCTTCTTCCATGGCCTGGAGGAGGTGAACACGGATATAAGGTTCTCGGTAATACACTTTCCACTGCCATGCTGAAAAAACTCCTCTATCGGGTTTAGAAAGGGAGAGTATGCAGGCAAAAAGATGTTTGAAAACCTCGGGTTATTGGTAAACCAGTCATGAACCAGAGCAGCGCGATGGAAGCTGACGTTATCCCAAACAACAACGTAGTGAGGCTGCTCTGGCTGTGCTGCTTCCCTGTGGTCCAGCTGGAACATATGCTCTCTTAGACCGTCAAGGAAAGCAAATAGGAGCATAGTGTTATAGGGTCCTAGAATGGCATGGCGGTGGAGAACCCCTCGTTGGCTGATGGCTGCGCACATAGTGACATTCCCTCCGCGCTGACCAGGGACAGTCACAATAGCCCGATGGCCAATTACGTTCCTCCTCCTCCTCCTCCTCGACCTATTCCTTCATTTCTCTGTGGATCCATTGTTCCAAAACTCAATGAACTGAACTGATTCGGGCCCTTTAATCTATCTATTCAAGGATCTGAATGATGTGTGTTCAGTTTTGACTCTTAGTGTTTTCACCTGGGGAATTGTGTGCTAATTGAGCTCAACATGTGCTGACTTGAGTGAACAGTATTGAATGCTAGTGCTTTCAAAATGACCACATGGTGTACGCAATAAGAAATTAAGGGATTTGTGTGTAGAGTTCTGCAGTGACAGCTCAACAAATCTAACTCGTGTAAAAACAGGGGAGTAGTGTTTAGAGTTTAGGGAATTGGGTGTGCTTTTTGATAAATGGCATTATGGTTTTGAATTTTTAGTTCAAAAGCCTGGTTATAGTGTTTTAGCAATCGAGAAAAACTGTAACATGGAAGTGTAAGGGAAGTCTATCTCGCCCCAAAATCTATCTCTTCTGTAAATATTCACCTACATACAATAAATATGTCTCAAATTACATCCAGTTCTTCAGTAACGTCGCACAAATTGCCTGTGTGGTTTAGGATACAGTGTGTATAAATATGAACGCTGGAATGTTATCAGGGCGGCCATCTTGGGCTATCAGAATCACTTTTTACGTCAGCGACATTTTGTACCATTCCACACAAGACAACATGAAGTGGGATTCTCAGCCTCCCAAAGTGACAAGATACATGCATGACGTAGTTCCATTTTGAAATTGTGCTCTTGTGAATGGTCCCACATGGATACTCGAAAGATTTGGACTTCCTAAAAACAGTTTATACCCAAGTTTCATCCATTCTTCAGTGGATAATCTCACCAGGATACTGTAGCTTGGAGCCTAAGAGCTGCTGCTGTAATCATAAAGACAATCTGATCCTAATGAACATCCTTTCAACACAGTGTTGGTTGTCTTCACTCATCTACACGTGTATACTGTAATGATTTATAACCCCACTATCCAGTGTCACTCAGAAGACAATGCGTACCCTTTTGAGTCTCAAGGTTTCTTCCTCATATCGTCTCAGGGAGTTTTTCCTCACCACTGTCACCTTTGGTTTGCTAATTAGAGATCTAAATCCCCACCCGGATCTAAATTCAGACTCTGTTTGCTATTCTACACAATACTTTATTTAGGAAAACATGCTTTCTTTGGTAGCTTTTTTTTAATCCTCATAACTCCAACACAAAATGTAATCATCTACATGTAGGGTAATTTGTGTAAAATTGTGTAAAAAAAAAAAAAAAAAAAACTGTTCCTCGAATTCTCAAGTGTTCTTCAAACAGTTAGAAGTGCTTAACAAAGTTGCAGAAGTGGGAAAATGCTGAGGCTGCCTTCATACATGTCGGAGAATAAAAATACACTGCCCGGCCAAAAAAAAGTCGCTGTTTAGATTTTAATAGGCAAATACATAAGAGTCTATGAATGGATCATTATTAAAGTGATTATAATGTTTCTAGCATGTTATATGTTTGGCAACAGTTCTTTTAATCTTAAAAGATGATGTGTGTAGCTTTTTAGTTCTTTAATAACCATGTAGAAAGACGTATCATGGCCATATTCCAGGATGACACTGCCAAGTTTCATCAGGGTTAAAATTGTGAAAGAATGGTTCAGAGAGTATAAAGAATCATTTTCACACATGAATTGGCACCTCTGAGTCCTGACCTTAACCTCAGTGAAAGTGTTTGGGATGTGCTGGAGGAGACTTTAAACAGTGCTTTATATCTCTTTCATTGTCAATACAAGATCTTGAGCAAACTGATGCAACGCTTGATGGAAATAAATGTTGTGATGTTATTTCAAGAGGTGCATCAATCTTTGGTCAAGATCTTGTACTGACAATGAAAGAGGTGAGCACTCTGTAAAGTGCCAATTCATGTGTGAAAATTATTCTTTATGCTATAAGCTTTATGCTCTCTGAACCATTCTTTCACAATTTTAACCCTGATGAATCTTGGCAGTGTCATCCTGGAATATGGCCATGATACGTCTTTCTACATGGTTATTAAAGAACTAAAATGCTACACACTTCATCTTTTAAGATTAAAAGAACTGTTGCCAAACATATAACATGCTAGAATCATTATAATCACTCTAATAATGATCCATTCAAAGACTCTTATGTATTTTCCTATTAAAATCTAAACAGCGACTTTTTTTTTTTTTGGCAGGGCAGTGTATGTTGTGAGAAATGTTGCAGTTTCAGTTCTGTAGTTTTTCTGCCATTCTGGGAAGTGTCTGTGGCTACATTTGAGGATAAAAGAACGAGGGAGGGCTTCACATTTCTAACATTTTTCCCCATCTGTAGGATTAATTCTTCAGCTGCCCTGTATACGATCTTGTATGAGGCTATTGGTGTGTGTGTGTGTGTGTGTGTGTGTGTGTGTGTGGTTTATATAACGTGTCTGTGTGGTGTTTGTGTGAGATTTTAGGACTTGATGTATTCTGGGTATGTGTGTGTGTGTGTGTGTGTGTGTCTGGTTTCATAGCTGGCACTCAGTGGGTGATTCCTCCTCAGAAATGCAGAAATGCTGGCAGCAGGACTGAAGTAGTGTTGGTATCGCGGTTCACGGCTTTCTGAGCCACTCAAGTGGATGACTTTTTATTTTTGGCAAATGTTTTGTGTGTGAACAGTTGTGGTCTGGGTGATGTAAAACCTGCTGACTGAACTCTTGTGATGGATGAACACAAATCAGTATTCTGCAATTTCAATAGTTTGTGCACTTGGATAAATGTAATTTGGCATAAAAGTGGATGGTGAGTCGTTGGTTAGTCTCTGAGATAGCCTTTTCAGCTTCATGTCCATGTTCTGAAGCACTTTGACTGTTCTGCAAAATCACTCAACCTCAATCTTATAAAAACTTCCAAAGAATTTTTAGGAAGAGCAGGTGACCTTGCCTCTTCACTTTGATAACAGCACTAATCCTGTCAGATAAGGAGGTCACTAAATGTATTACAGTCCCAGTCTTCCAATGGCTGGCTCGTAGTTTAGCTAGGGTTTGTAGTGACTGTTTTGGTGTTTCACCTGCTGTTGTAAGTTTTGTATGGAATTGAGGTCTGGTGACATTGGTATTGAAAAATAATAAGCTTTTATTGGTGGAATGCGACAAAATTTTATGGAAATTAAGTAAGCATTATCGAACAATTTTAAATTGAAGTAATAAACTGTAGGTGCATGTTTTAGTAGCCTAAGGAAGTAACCTAATGGGCTTCAGATATAATTTCAAATAATACAATAAAAATGACTAGATTTGCCCCTCTTGTTTGCATTAGTGGTCATTTCGAACACCATCGTACACTCACTGGTTGGCTAAATTCAGTGCAGCAGCTAAATTAGAGCATTTGCATAAATGTGAGCTTGCTGACCTTTTGCTGTTGCCTGATGAGCTGGATTTCACTGCACCGTGCACAGTGGCCACGTACTGTTAGACAGCCGTGGCTCTAAGCCTGATGTCGTGTATGTTCCTTGTTTTTAAAGGTGAATATAATCCCAGTTATCGCGAAGGCGGACACCATCTCTAAGAGTGAGCTGCACAAGTTTAAGATTAAGATCATGAGTGAGCTGGTGAGCAACGGAGTGCAGATCTATCAGTTCCCCACCGACGACGAGACTGTCTCCAAGATCAACAGCGCCATGAACGTGAGTATGCACAACTCTGACAAATGGATTCAAACGGATTTCACCTCAATGAGAGTTTATTACTGATCTCATTAGAGCAAGAATAAAATGTGAAAATTTAAGTACAGACCCTAGCCAAAAGATTTGTTTACTTGCTCAAAGTGTAGTCTATGACATATTTAAACAATGGCAGGATATAGTGCAGGGCATAATAAAAAGATTGATTGAGGACAGTGAAGACTGCAAAGGTTTAACTGAAAATATATAAATCAGAGCAATGTATGTGCAATGGTACATAAACATGTGGGAAAATACATGAACAAAGATGCTGGCATTTTGTGTTTAGTGTTCTGTATTTGTCCCAGTGATTCCTGAAGTTTGGCTTTAGTTGACAGCATCTCTGACATTTGTGTGTGTGTGTGTGTGTGTGTGTGTGTGTGTTTGTTTTTTTTTGTTTTTTTTTTTAAACTAAAGTACTAAAAAGGGAAACTGAAAGTAAAAACATCATGAATCACGTGAGCCCTTAGGAAATATTTTATTATAACAACTGACTAACTTTGTATGTTAAGATGGAAGAATCCTCAAATGGTAAAGCGTATTACAATTTGTGTGTGTGGTTTCCAGGGCCACCTGCCGTTTGCTGTGGTGGGAAGCACAGAGGAGGTGAAGATTGGGAATAAGATGGTGAAAGCGCGACAGTACCCCTGGGGTGTGGTGCAAGGTATGCTGTGTGTGTGTGTGTGTGTGTGTGTGTGTGTGTGTGTGTGTTTTCATGCTGTATGTGTGTCCCACTTGCTGAAGCACCGTTGTTGGTGTGCGTTTCAGTGGAGAACGAGAACCACTGTGATTTTGTGAAGCTGCGGGAGATGCTGATCTGCGTGAACATGGAGGACCTGCGGGAGCAGACACACACACGCCACTACGAGCTCTACAGACGCTGCAAACTGGAAGAGATGGGCTTTAAGGACACAGACGCTGACAGCAAACCAGTCAGGTAGAAACAAACATCGTGTGTGACTTTAATGTGTGTGTTCTCTGGGCTTGTATCATCTGTGTGTGCGCTTCATTGGAGTGTATGTTGGGTTTATCTTCCAATAACACCATGTCCTGAAGTGTTTTATTCCTCTTTTTTGCCAACAATTACAATTTTATTTTCAATTTACAAATTTTAAACAAATACAATTTTACTAATGAACAACTAATGAACGTCACTATTTATCCGTTTTTATCTGTTTGAATTAATGACAGCAAAATCAAACAAGTTATTTGTCAAAGCTGCCCAAGGTTCCACTTGTAGACAGATCTTGTTAGACAGATTGGATGATGCACAGTGATTTGTGTGTCTGCTCAGCTTGCAGGAGACGTACGAGGCGAAGCGTCAGGAGTTCCTGCTGGAGCTGCAGCGGAGAGAGGAGGAGATGAGGCAGATGTTTGTCCTACGTGTTAAAGAGAAAGAGACGGAACTGAAGGAGGCTGAGAGAGAGGTATCCATCCTGATACACAGATTAAACACACACTGTGAAGGAGTGAATGAGAGGAAGTACTCCTTTACACACACACACACACACACACACACACACACACACATGGAGCAGATTAAAGGAGCAGTGTGGGAGATTAAACCCAAGAGATCTCCATCCATATTCTTACTGATGTAAACGGTATGGAGTATTACATTAAGCTCTTCCGTTTTCCTTCACAGTAATGCAGCCTGAAAGTGTTTAAGACAAATGTTCAATTTGGGTTGAGCCTCTTTAAGCATTTTGCCTCCTGAAGTAATACTCGGACCTTTTTGTTGCTTTTCCTGAAAATGGGGACTAAACCAAATTCCAAACATGCCGCAAAGAAAGAGATTATGAAGTGTGTGTGTGTGTGTGTGTGTAGCTCCAGGGCAAGTTTGAGCAGCTGAAGCGTCTGCATGCTGACGAGAAGAGCAAGCTGGATGAGAAGAGGAAGGCTCTGGAGGATGAGATGAACTCCTTCAGTAAAAAGAAAGCCGCGGCTGAGCTCCTGCAGGGCCAATCGTTCAGCTCCAACTCCAACCTCAAGAAGGACAAAGACCGCAAGAAGTAAGTAGCACGCTCACCTGACGATGTCTGTAACTCACACTCTGTTAGCTGTTATAATTTTTCAGCTAATGGTGTGCCTAATGATGTGAACTAGAGATATAAACTAACTGTCAGTCAACATCAGTATGGTTATTAGTGTTTACATAGGGCTTGGCAACAAGGGGGTGTGGTCATAAACACAAATTTTATATTATCAGATATATGAAATATATTAAAGTCCTCTTATTCTAATTTGCATTATCAAAAAATTAGGAATTTTATGTAGCCTCTTCTGTGTCTTTATCTCTTTTTAGTATAAGAAAAAATGTTACAGTCTTTAAAACAGCTCGTGGGTATCTGACAATGAGCCTCCTTCATTAGTTAGATTTTTTTCCCCTTCTTGCTTACAAAGCCTTTCTATTGAAATGTAGCGCCAGATGAGCAAACCAAGGGCTGCAGTGTTAAGGACCCACCCCCTCGCCCTTAGTGTGTGATGAACAAGAAACTAAGGAAAATGGAAGAGTTGCAGTGGAGGAAATTTATAAAAGTAGTATAAAGCAGGTCAAATATTTTGTGTCTCACGCTTGCACCATTTGCTATTATTTGTTTAAAAGTGGATGAGCTGATTAAACCTGCACTGGGAGATGAAGTTACTATTTACAAACCTTATTTTATAGTTTCTGACATGTCAATATTTCTCTTTCCAGCTCTGGGTTCATGTAAAGAAGCTGCTTTGAAGACTGGATCCATTCCACTCTGAACAGATGTTTCCACTCATCCTGAAAAAAAAAAGACTATTATCCAGCTAGTTTGTATCTCTCTAATGTTTTTATTATTCGAATATATCAGCAGGACTGCTGTGTGTATCATTTGTGTAACAGTGTATTTTTATATTTCCTTCACTCAATGTTTTAATGTAGGATTGAGGATGGCCACTAGGGGGCGACGAGACTGTAAGTTTTGTATGTGGGGATCAAAGTGCCTTTAGAAATGTACCTTACTGGTGGATCTAAAACAAGGAGCAGTTTAACAGCAGTGATCCGTTTATTAGGAAATCAGATTAATGCAACATTGCACAGTTTTACATAAATTCAGAAACAGTGAACTGTTTGGACAAAACTTTTTGCATAATTTTTTTGTATCATGTTACTGATACAACTGATGCAGTATTGGAACCTGATGTAATTTTCTCCTAAAGGTCAAACAAGACACTCCACAAGTTTACCTAAGAAAGGATTAAGAATGTGGAGTTGACGCTAAGTTCAGTCCCCACCTCGTTCGTATAATATTATTCAGTAAAAGAACTACAAACGCCAAAAACTGATTCTGCAGAAGACACATGGTTTCAAATATTTTTTCTAAATATTTTTGTGACCAAAAGATCACAAAACCCTACATCCACTGTTTGCTTTAACACTAAAAACATTTATGTATTTTTTTTTTTTTGTATTTGAAGTGTATTTATCTAAGCTGTGTATGGGGTAGAATTCATTAAAGCATGAATAAAGATTGAATGGAAATATTGCTCTGATAACTTTGTTCTGTCAGGCTCTCCCTATAAGTTTGTTTCCACTCTGTACATGGACAGTTAAAACATATTAAAGCGCTCAGATCTCATCTCTGAAGCGTAATAGGAGGAAGTAGAGTGCACTCCTGTGCTAGCTTGTCCTCCCTAATGCACTTTTTGAATTTCATGAAAATCAGAGAAGGCTGAATTTTTTGGAACACACAAATTTTAACATTTTGGTGGTCAGGACCAGTTAAAGACATGTACAGTGCAGGACCCTGGATAGAGATATACCTTTTCTATCTGCTATATTGTACTATACTACACTACACCATAACATTATCTACTGTAGTGTATTGCACCTGTTTATCTACAACAATATACCGTAACAATTATACTACAATTATACTACTATACTACACTACAGCACACTGCACTGTACCATATTATGCTTGCTCTATACTTTACTATACTTTACTATACTATACTATACTATACTATACTATACTTCAATTCAATTCAATTCATTTTTATTTGTATAGCGCTTTTTTACAAAGGTCATTGTCTCATACTATACTATACTATACTATTCCTCAGTTCTGAAGCATGTTAAAACAAAACTAATTGCACTCCTGTGTTAGTGTCGACCTCCCTAACACCCTTTGTGAATTTGGTGAAAATCAGAGAACGCTGAATTTTTCACCCCCCAAAAAAAATCACAAAGGCTAACCCCTTACCGTTTTTTTTTTGGGGGGCAAAAAATTGACGTTCTCGGATCTTCACCAAATTGACACTGTGCGTTAAGGTGGTCAAAGCTAACACAGGAGTGCACTTAGTTTTGCACTATCACTCTCTAAATCTGAGATTTGATGCTGTCATTTCCAATATATTGCAGTAAATAAAATATACAGGTTTGGGATCCACATATTTAAACATTTTAATGCTTGATACTAGTTAAACTACACGTGCAATGCAGCAGCTTGGATGGAAATGTAATTTTTTTTATCTGCTATTTTCTAGTAGACTAAAATACACTATACTATACTATACTATACTATACTATACTATAGCTTAATTCAGGAGCACGTTAAAAACAAAACTGAGTTCACTTCTGTGTTAGTCTTGACCACCTTAACGCATGGTGTGAATTTTTGAAAATCAGAGAATGCTGAAATTTTCACCCTAAAAACACAAAGGCTAACCCCTTACCCCCTTAACTCTCTAGAGCTGAGATCTGACACTCTCATTTCCAATATACTGCACAAAATATACAGGTTTGGGACCCACAAATTTAAAGTTTTGATTTTAATGGTCAAAACTAGTTAAACTACATGTGCAGTGTAGGAGATTGGATGGAAATATAAGATTTTATCTGCTATATTATTTTAGACTAAATTACACTATACTATACTATACTATACTATACTATACCTCAGTTCTGGAGCACATTAAAACAAAAACTGAATGCACTCCTGTGTTACTCTTGAGTACACTGAATTTTTCACCCAAAAAACACAAAGGCTAACCCCTTACCATTTTTCTGGGCAAAAAATTGACGTTCTCAGATCATCACCAAATTCACACTGTGCGTTATGGTGGTCAAGACTAACACAGGAGTGCACTTAGTTTTGCACTTCACTCTCTAGACCTGAGATCTGCTGCTCTCATTTCCAATATATTGGTCTCAAAAAAATACACAGGTTTGGGATCCATAAATTTAAACATTTTAATGCTTAATCGATTCTAGTTAAACTACATGTGCAGTGCAGCAGCTTGAATGGAAATATAACTTTTTTTTATCTGTTATATTGTAGTAGACTAAATTACACTATACTATACTATACAGTACTATACTATACTATACTATACTATACTATACTATACTATACTATATTATTCCTCAGTTCTGGAGCATGTTAAATTCAAAACTGAGTGCCTGCCTGTGTTAGTCTTGACCACTTTAACGCATAATGTGAATTTGATGAATATCAGAGTACTTTTCACCCAATTTTCACCCAAAAAAACACAAAGGCTTTCCCTTACCGTTTTTTTTGGCAAAACATTCTACATTCTCAGATTCTCAAATTCACATGGTGTGTTAAAGTGGTCAAGAGTAACACTTACTTTTGCTTACTTTTTCACTTTCTAGAGCTGAGATCCGACAGTCTCATTTCCAATCGATTGCACTCAATAAAATATACAGGTTTGGGATCCACAAATGTAAACATTTTAATGGTCAATACTAGTTAAACTATTCAATATATTTGTATAGCACTTTTAACAATGGCCACTGTTAAAAGCAGCTTTACAGAAATAAATAAATTCAGGATATAAATTGTAAATATGTGAATTTATCCCTAATGAGCAAGACAGAGGAAATGATGGCAAGGAAAAACTCCCTGAAACGATATGAGGAAGAAACCTTGAGAGGAACCAGACTCAAAAGGGAACTCATCCTCATCTGGTTGACAGCAGATAGTGTGATTATAAATAAATCCCTTCTATAACTGTTTACTACATGGACAAATAGTTCAATTGTGCAACCAGTAAATTCATTACAGTTTGATGAGGTCTGTTTTGTTGACCGTATCCACTGTTCACTGATGGAGACCTGAATGCAAAACTGCTTGCCACAACCGCAGCCCCAAAGCCACCACAGCAACCGCAGTCCCAAGCCATCACAGTACAACTGCCTGTATGAACCGCAGTCCAAAGCCATCTCCACAGTCCCCAAGCGGCACCATCCCCAGCAATCCCACTCTTCAGGCCGTCCATGTGGGGCCACCCCCAGCAGCAGTGAGCGACCTCCAACGGATGAGAACTCTAACCAGAAGTAGGGCATCAGGATGGATCAGGAAGGTCCGGGTATCTCAGAAGTAGCAGAAGTGTCAGAAGTGTAGCTCAACAGAGAGAGAGAGAGAGAGAGAGAGAGAGAGAGAGAGAGGAGAGAGAGAGAGAGAGAATCAGAGAGAGAGAGGGAGAGAGTGGGAGAGACTGTTAGGTATGCTTTTTGTCCCATAATGTTTAAGGACAATGTACTGTGCGTGCAGAGTGGGAGCAGGGACTCCGGCAAGACTAGCTATGACAACATAACTAAAATGAAGAGCCAGAAGGTAACACAGACATGAGGGCACCCTGGGACATAAAGCGACCAGCCAGTCCATCTTCAACCAACCTGAGTGAATGCAAGGGGCTGGGGGAGCTGGGGGGGGAGAGAAAAAAAAACTATTACAAAAAGCTTGACTAAACATACATGTTTTCAGCCTAGACTTAAACACTGAGACTGTGTCTGAGCCCCGAACACTAAGTGGAAGGCTGTTCCATAACTGTGGCGCTTTGTAAGAGAAAGCTCTGCTCCCTGCTGCATCCTTCACTATTCAAGGTACCAAAAAATAGCCTGCACCTTTTGATTGAAGTAGGTGTGGCGGATCATAAAAGACCAAAAGTTCACTCAGGTACTGACGTGCAAGACCATTCAGTGCTTTATAGGTCAACAGTAGTATTTTATGATCAATGCGAAATTTGATTGGGAGCCAATGCAGTGTGGATAAGATAGGGGTGATGTGGTCGTTCTGCTGCATTCTGAACTAACTGGAGCTTGTTTATGCTCCTACTGGAACACCCAGACAGTAAGGCATTACAATAATCCAACCTAGAGATAAGAAAAGCATGAACTAATTTTTCTGCATCATGTAGTGACATTATATTTCTTATCTTAGCAATATTATTATCCTAGTAACATTATCTACCTGAGCTTCAAATGAAAGACTGGAGTCAATAATCACGTCAAGGTCTTTAACTGCTGCATCTGATGAAACAGAAAGGCCATCCAGAGTTACTATAGAATCAGAAGGCTTACTTCTAGCTGCATGTGGTCCTAGTACAAGCACTTCTGTCTTGTCAGAATTAAGTAAAAGGAAGTTAATAAGCATCCAGTGTCTAATGTCCTTTACACATTCCTCAACTTTATTAAGCTGACTCTCATTTCCATTTTACATATTGCGCTCATTAAAAACACACATATTTAAACATTTTTTCATGTTCAATATCAGTTAAAGTCCATGTGCAGTGCATAAGCTTGGTTGGAATTATGGTATATCTATTCTATTTGCTATACTGTATTATACTTTACTGTGCTATACTATAACACTTTTATCTATTATACTGTACTATATCATACTGTATCTATTTATCTACTACACTATACTAAATTATGACAATTTTATCTCCTGACTATACTGACTGACTAATACACCAAAACCTCCTATAGTACACTTTACTATCAGAATGTTATATACTACACTATACTGTACCTGTTTTATCTACTGTAGTATACCTGCCGTGGATAAAAATGGTCTACGCACCCTCGTTAAAATAGCAGGTTTTTGTGATACAAAAAACTAAAACCAACATAAATCATATAAAATCTTTTTTCACCTTTAATATGATATATTAGCCAACAAATTCAAGCAAAAAACACAAATAGAAACATTTTAGGAAAAAGGGGAAAAAAAGGGTTGTACAAGTGTGCATGTATTTGTAATGTAGCATGTGACTGTGCTCAGGATTTACCAGTCACATTCTGTAGGATTTTCTTGACATCTTCTCGGTTTCATGTGGCTCCTAAAGCCAAGTTTGCATTTTTTTTTTTTTTTTTACAGTGAGGTTATGAGGCTATAATGTAGGTAAACAGTAATGTAAATATCCAACCCAAAATATTTTCTGAAAATTTCTGCAATCTGTGGCCAGATCTTTATATAATTCATATGACTCTAACATTTATGTGGTAAATATCAGAAAACCTCAGAAAACTGAGGATATCTACACAATGAAACGTACAGAATCCCATTTCCACTAGGTAGAAAAGAAAAACTGAATAATGCATTTTTCCTTTCCTTCTTTTTCCTTATATTCAGGCAGCAGAACTTTGTTGACATTGTGATATATCTCAGAATTTTGACATATGTCGACAGTGCTATA
Organism: Pangasianodon hypophthalmus; assembly: GCF_027358585.1. NCBI lineage: Eukaryota > Metazoa > Chordata > Actinopteri > Siluriformes > Pangasiidae > Pangasianodon > Pangasianodon hypophthalmus. The sequence continues at coordinate 31,289,118 of NC_069711.1, read as the reverse complement.
CAAGTAAGAAAAAATAAAATAATAATTTTGCAGTAATACCTGCAAGAAAATAAGAGCATAAATAGTTTCAGAATTTGAACTTGAAACAACTTGACCGTCTCACTGATAAGTGCACCACTAATTGAAGTAATTAAGCATGAAGAAGAGGATGATGCTGAGCGAGGTGATTTTCCCAGGAGACGCTCTGATCACTCGGTTTAATGGGGAGTTTGTAGAGAAGACGGCTGCCGTCTTGTTCCACGGTACCGGCAGGTTACAGATGTTTCCTTCACAACAAGAAGTGCAGACCTGCGGAGTTTAAACAGCAGTAAGTTAAAAGATGTTAAAAATATGCAGGATTGTATTTAAACCACCTTTTAATCCTGGTTTTAGTTCTACAGTAAATGTAAATACACTTGTTTTCTATTATTTCAAACTATGAATTTGACTTAGAGATATATTTTTTAATCTCTATAGCAGAGGTGCTTTAAATTTCTTAAATGGCAACACATATTAGACAGACTGTGGAAAACAAAATAGTTTCCTTAATGAAAAGCTTTTAGAAAAAATTTTGTTGGAAAAAAACTATCCCAGGAGTAACATTGTTGCTGTTTACTGGTTTAGACTGGCAAATCCATCATTGTCTCAACGTCTAAACTGAATAAATTTCAGGTTAAAAATTTAATGTGATTAGCTCTAAATTCTGTTTGAATACTAAATCCTTCCTAGTTTCTTAGTTAAAATTTTAAAAAAGAAAAATGCCTTATATGAAGTACAACCACATGTACTTTTTTAACCAGAAAACAAAAATACATTTGATTCTACAGCAGAATGTAATGATGTATGGCTGTATGTTTGTGAACCAGTGGAAGTCTGTCAGCAGGTAAATGGATTATACCATGTGCACTTCGTGTTGCACGCAGCCAGTGGACACACACTCGTCCAGAGACACACAGCGCTTTGTGACGGAGACACTTTCGCCATCAGCATTCATCCAGTGACGTGTGTAACAGAATCTGGAGTCTTTACAGGATCATAAAAACATCAGACGTCATTCATAAACCTATTTGTGCAATTAGAATTGTGTGATTCATGCCTCTATACAGAGTTGTTTTTTTTTGTTTTTTTTAGTATTTGGTGACATATGTTTGAACATACGGACAGTCAGGGGAGAAATCAGTTTACACACCTACACAACCAAAGGTGAATATGATTAAATGTTAATACTGATTAATATCTTTTAGTTCATTTATTTTTTTTCCTTTACCCCAAAATTATTTCTAATTTATTTTCTGTGAATCCTTGTGTCATAAATACTGTATCATATTCCTCGATCAGTTCATCAGATATTTTTGATGCTTAGTATTGAGTGCAAAAGTTTTCATCCCCTGTGGTTTCTGAATGGAAAAAAGAAAATGCAGCCCTGTGTACCATGTACCACTATCAGGAAATTTGAAATGAAATGTGCACTCTTAGGAAAAAAAAAAAAAAAGCCTGTAAGAATTCTTTGCCTTTAAGTGGGAACCATTAAAGATTCTTAAAGGTTTCCAGCTGAATGTTTCACTATTAGTGAGTGTTCAAAGGAAGCAAAGAACTCTTAAAGAGTCCATTCTGTCTAAAAGAGTGACTGTGTCCTATAACAATACAATGAATAACAAGAAGAAAATATAAAAATAAAATATGGAAAAAGATGATCTAAAAGGTGTTCAATGGTAAGAAAGGTTCAAAAAGAGAGATGCAAACTTTCATGATCATTCTGTTGCTTCATTATTAATATACTATTAATAATTTGATAACAACTAAAATGAAAACTATGTGAACCCTTTTTGTTACTTGCAACAGTGAAAGAAATCTAATACACTAAATGTGATGGTAAAATTATTATTTTTTTGTCTTAAGGGCATACAAACTTTATTTATAACTGTATTTGAGGGACTATGCCATTTTTTATACTTTAAACTGAAACCACAAACACAACCAGAAATTCATACTATAAAGAAACATGAAATATGGAATACAGACATGCACATACGCGCGCGCGTGTGTGTGTGTGTGTGTGTGTGTGTGTGTGTGTGTGTGTGTGTGTGTGTGTGTGTGTGTGTGTGTGTATACCTTCAGGGCAGTATTTGTCAGGAGCCCAGCGGTTGCAGGAGTAGTTATCTTCAGCATCTTCGCAGGTGAAGCACTTAAACCCTCCAGGGTGTGGAGTAGCTAGAAATACAGATGTTAAATTCTCTAAATATAATAAATTACTAAAGGGAGACGCATGCTTACACCAGCTATAGGTCTGGAAATCTAATAAATAGCATGTAAACTGTTACGCAACATATACATTTACTTTATCAAATACAGCATAAAAACTAATTTTTAAATTAAACTGCACATCACTAAAAATGTCCACTGCTTCTCTGTAAATCTTGAACCCTTAACCCTAAAAAAACATTTATATGTTTATAAAAGCAAAAAACAAACAAACAAACAAAAAAAAAACATGATTTTTCAAATTATCACAGAGCTTTTTGTTAATTGCTTAAACAAGAATGCAAAATTAACTTAGTGATCAGATTTATTTTACTGGGATTATCACATTATATTTGACCTGAGAATAAGAATATTAAACCAAAAGATCTGATTATTTTAGTCACTCTTACATTCCAATCATTTCTCGTTTGCACTCCAGTCATCTAGATGAATTTTGTGTTTCTCCAGCTCTCCATAAATGTTGAAATTACTCTAATAGGGGTTGCACAATAAATTTTAAATAAAAAAAATTCCTTTTTTCCCCCCCAGACAAATCTTATTGTTTCCTGGCACCTGATAGATGGAGCTGAATGATGTCTGCCAGAGTAAAATCCCGGGACAGGACGGCTGTCAGCCAATCGGAAAGCAGCATGCCTAGAAGAAGCCCGGTCAGTTTGAGGCAGACTTCCATGATTGGATGATTGCAGAGTTACTCAGCATTCCCTCCATGAGTCGTCTGTTCCTAACCTGAGAGAGAAACCTTTACTAAATCACGGCTTAATTGTTATACTGCAGCTGAAATGTGTTTCAGTGAGACTGATCAGTGCTGTAAAAAAACACTTAACCTGGATTTGTTGCCAAATATTTCACACTGAACTTGACAAATAAGATAAAAAAAAAACAATAATTCACTAGTTTAAGTGATTAAACATGTCAAAAACCATTCTTCTGCTGGTGATGTCATTCAGGGGAAAGAAAGAGCTTCGCTTCTGTCTACATGCAAACTGTAAGAGAAAATCTAAGCTGCCTATCTATTGTAAGGTGTGTGGACATGGAGGAGTCAGATTAGTGAGTGAGCTAGATAAAGTGTGTGTGCATGCACGTGTGTGTTTGTGTGTGTATAGTAGCAGATGGACTCAGTATGAGCTCATTGTGAAAGGGCAATCTCTAATAGTTCTGCTTTCACTCACAGTGTGATTCTCTCTCAGCAGGAAAACTGGAAGACTAAATCCCCAGCCTTGAAATATATTGTTTGCTGTATGCATCTTCTTAATAAGGTCTAGGAAACCTTAAAGGAATACGCCAGTGTTTTTCCAGCCTAACCTCTATCTACCATGTGTAGAGATATACGGTATACGGCTAGATGTTGATATATGGATTATTGGGGAAAAAAAATTAAGATGGCACTGATCTGATACTCAGGATACTAGGAGAAATGGTGGATTGGGAAAAGGAATGAATTTGATCCGATCCTGTAACAAAAAGAAATGATTAGAACAAGATGTTTCTGTAAATGTTAAAGTCAAGGTTTCGGTTTTAGTATTCGTACTGGAAAAGAAGTGGTACTGTGCAATCTCTAGAATAAACTGACAATGGAAGTTTAGGGGCAGAAATGTTAATCACATACACACTCTCTGTCTCACACACACACACAAACACACACAAAGTTCAGATGAATAGGTTGAAAACATCTACTGTTTCTTCCTTTAAATTCAGTTTAGAAATTGTCCTATATTCATATTTTGTGCACTGCAGTAAATCATTGCAAAGCTGTATTCATATTCAACTGGAGTTTAGATGTTCAGATGGTCACAAGTTAAATCACACACACTCCTAACACTCCATCTCTCCTCATCTCTTTCACACACACACTCAGCACACTTCCGTCATTCTATCAGACACTCATGCGGAGTGAGTGTGTATGCCTGAAGTGTGATGATATGAGTAACGGAGCCTCATATCTGAGCTCTAACGAGAGCTCCGCCATTTATGTCCAATGATTTGCTTATAACAATACATAGTTATTATTTACATTACAGTGCTGTTAAAAATCTTGATCATGACTGGTCAGAAAGTGTTGATTAATTTTCTATAACAGCAGCTCTGACAGTAGCTGTAACATTTTCCAAACACAGGAAAGTCTTTTGTGGTTTCTCTGTAAAATAAACGGTAGCTTTTATCTTATTAACAAGAGGCTGGTGAGAAAACGACTCTTTATAGCTGCTTCATAACAGAACGGATAACAGAAACAGACTTGTTTTGCGGATGTTCCACAAAATTAAATGATACTATAAATGGATGAAAAGTATAACGTTATAATTAATTAATAAATAAACAAGTAGAATTTGACAGGGATGCCGCTGCTTCCAACAAGTCTAGTCCTTCTTTTTACTAATTTGTATGTCTGAAATAGTTAAAATATATTTCCATCAGGAAGGAAGCTATTGAAGAAAAACTGTTTCAGACATTTGACTTTGCTGTGATCTTGACCCTTTTTGGATCAATTCCAAAATTTACTCAGTTCATCTGCTGCTCACAATGATAATTCCATATAAATTCTACAAACATTCAACCACCCGTTCTTGAGATATCACTCTAAAGATGATCCTGCAGGAGTCCCCATCTGTCTCTCCCTCTCAGACAGACAGACACAGAGACAGACAGAGCGACAGACAGAGAGAAACAGACACAAAGACAGACAGAGAGACAGACAGAGAGAAACAGACAGAGAGAAACAGACACAAAGACAGACAGAGAGACAGACAGAGACAGACAAACAGACAGACAAACACAGAGACAGACACAGAGACAGACACAAAGTCAGACAGACACAGAGACAGACAGACACACAGAGACAGACAGGTGTAGCTGCTCTGATTAACGCACGCGCCATCTCTGGGTTTTCACGTGAACGCGCGCTCTCTGCGCGCACCTGTTGATCCATGCTGAGCGCGTGCGCCGCCTCAAACCAGAAAAGATAAACCACAAATACACAGAAAGAGAAATTATATACATTTCTTTTAACAGGTTGGACTACGTTCAGAGAAGAACCATTTCACTCTGACTCACCGGAAACGTTTCGTTAATATTACCCGAACGTGATGTATTGAGAAAAGAAAAAAAACTAAACTTGTATTTTATTTTTTTTGTTCACGTTTTAGAAAGCTAACTTCAGCTTCTTCTTCTTCTTCTTCTTCTAGCGCCGGTATGAAGAGAGGCTTGGAAGAAGGTCTGAGATGCTTCAGTGGGCGTGTCTTATGATTGGTTGATCAGTAGGATGGGCGTGTCTCTAAGTCCACATGTGAACTAGTGATGGGATTTTCGGCTCTTTTCAGTGAGTCAGATCTTTTGACTCGGCTCACGAATAAGAGCCTACTCTTTCTTCTAAAGTCTCATCGCCAAGTTTGCGATATTTTGACCAGTGGTGGTGTTTCTTATGAACTCTTACTGCACCTTTTAATAAACAAAATAACATGGCTTTGCGGTGGATTTGTCAAAATATGCAGCCAAAGGAAAAAACGTCTCATTCACCAAAAAAGAGCTGAGTCAAAGAACCGACTCAAAGAACCGACTCAAAGAGCCGAATCTTTCGAGCAAGACACATCACTGTTGTAAAGTGCAACAGTCTAGATCATCCTTCAAACTTTCAAAATGCAGTTTTATGGTTATACTTAAATGTTTTTTTTTTTTTCCTTCAAAAATCCTATCAAGTCAATTTATGTTCAGCTAGTTATTAGGGTGAAGCTTCTAAACATGTATAAATAGGATATAAAATCATGTTTTTCTCATATTAGCTGGCTTGCTAAAATATAATACGTAAAAAAATGTAAAAATGCATGTGCATCTATAACTACATGATTCAAATAAACAGGAACAGCAGCACTGATTCAGTGTTGTGTATTCTGGTAGTGTCAGATATTTTTCATTAAAATCTCTGTGTATAGTGGCAATAGTGAAAGGAAACATGAACAGACAGGGAAAAACCGTATCCTTATTACCTCAAACTCACTTTGAATGTTAGTGTTTATGTGAAACCATTTTCTGCATGAGCCTGGATTGCGCTGCTTGATGATATCAGAACATAGGTCTATCGTTAGGGGATCTTCGTCCTATAATCTGACATGGAGAACAGACATTATATCACAGTTTGTTATAGAATCCGGCCAAGATTTTATTAGGATCTCATATACAGATCCAGTGTGGCAAGTAATAATCTTAAAAAGACTGCACAATAATCACACAGTGTAAAACAGTCTTAATGAGAGTGGTAAATCCAGTAGAGAATGTAAAACAGTGGGATTTACCAGTGAGAACGATGCAGAGTCTGTATTTAAATTTAAAAGGTAATACCATTTGAACCCTTTAATTAGTGTCAGATTTGCATACAATAAAGGCTTATTGAACAAAGTGTCAAAGATCAGACAGCCGTGATATACAGCGAAGATTCAGTGCTGCATACATCATCCTTCATATACCTTTAGAATGAGCACACATCATTTTTTCCCCCCTTTGAACAACACTTACAATCATTTCCGTCTGGTGGACCACACAGATCTTCCACTTCTATATTACAACAGTTGAAAGGGGTGTCCTGTACAAAATAAAGCAGCCCTGTATCATGAGAAGGCACATAAATCTCCTTCTGAGGCTAAAGACAAGCACTAAAGGAATGGTAAGCAACAAAAGAAAGAGAATGCAGTGGTGAAGGAGGTTATTACAGCATTTAAACTGTGTGTTTGTCCTGTAACCTCAGTTTTAACTGAAGTTTAATAAGTGTTTTCAAGCATAACATTCCTCCTGAATTTTTTTTTTGAAAGTTTTGATCTGCATTCTTCTTAGTCGGCTGCATTCAGTACACACTAAATCATTCTACACTGGCCCTCAGAGGTTTCCATATCTGAATAGGGCTATTGAGTGAACACTTGTTTGTTTTCCCCTGATATCTTTCCCCGAATAGTTTCTAAATCATAGCGGGGATCTGATTAAATCTTAACTTTCCAAGAATGGCCTGCTTTCATCTATTAACACACACACAAGCACACATGTAGTTGCACAGTCACTCTTTGTGATGCTTGAATTCAACAGCAAATGCAGGCAGACATGCAAGCCGAATTAATTTGGCCCCACACACACACACACACACACACACACACACACACACACACCCACACCCCTCAGTCAAACACCTAGCAGAGTGAGCATTCTGAGAGATATGCATCTATTTATTCTAATACATTTATTGTAATATATTCCAGTATACCAAAGCAATTAGCAGTCACCATCATTTCAGTGTTAATTATTATATTTTAGACAACAGCACTGTTGAATACTTTAATCTGATTAGCCAAATGGTGATTAATTTTCTATAACAGAAGCCCTGACAATAGTACCAGCTGCAAGAAAAATCCCAGGTTTATATTAATGCACTCATTCTAATAAATTACACTAGTAAAAACTAACAACTAGTAATAACTTCTACAAGGACCTCTATGGCTGAGGCTCCACATAATTTAATTAAAATAATAAATGTATTAAAAAACATGTTGTAAAAAGTATACGGAAGGAGTCGCCAGTGTCAGCACATTGTAACAGTCAGAGGTAAAATAGCAACTTTGACAAGCTGCATTTTATTTTTGTTTTATTACCTGCAAGAGAGACGAAAAGAGATGTTGGTGAAGGAATGCTGCTACAACATAAGTAATAACCGGAAGTAACTTGTTTTTCAGACATTCCACAGAATTAAAAGTAACTATAAACTGATAAAAAGTATGGAGTGTCGTTCTTTAATTAATAGAAAAATGTAATTGTTGGCAAATTGCTATGGTGTAGGAGGAATAAAACACTTCAGGTCTTGCTGTTGTAGAAAAAAGGATCAACTTCAGGGTGTAACAGTAACTCTGTTACATATCATTGATTATTTTATATAACAGCATGTTTTATTATAGTTTTAAATATAAATTGCTCTTATTTTTGTAATTTCTCTGTATTTTATGTTAAATGGTTAGAACTGTGAAGAAGTGTAATTAAAAACATGATCTATAATATCAGCATATCTTTATTGTGCAGACATTTTACAGAATGGAAAATAATAACACTAACCCGTAAATTTTAGGATAGTAACGGCGTTGGTGTGGTACCCACAGAAAGAGGTCTTTTGTACCCTCGGTAGCCTGACCATAGTCACATCTTAAGGATGGCCTGTACCTGTAGGGCTACATTTACATGGTTTACACCTTGCAGAGTGAAAAAGCTGACTAACTGTACACATTTTGACTATTACTTTTTTGGACCTGTGCAGGGCAGAGGCTCCCCAGGACAGTATTATATGAACCCTGCTCTAGAGGATTACACTCTGTTGCCTGATTCTGTTATTGAAGTGGATTTTTTAGATCATGTAACATTCAGAGCGAGCTTAGATAAATCAGCACTGAGGAATGTGACTGTAGCATATCACGAGTATTAGTGCAGGATTAAAGACTGATAGCACAGGACCTTTGAGAGATCAGAAGCCCTGTATATCACAGTTCTCAGTCTACTAATCTACAGAGCGTTTCTGCCTGTCAGATTAGTGTTCAATTCCAAGTGAGAAAATATGACCAGGTTTCACAGAACCACTGCTATGAGCCTTCTTGTAGAACATTTGGCCAGATCCTGCAGATCTACTGACAGGTATACAGTTAGTAACTGTATAACATACTGCAAGGTTTAACAGTGCAGTACTACATCTGATTACTGACAGAGTCCTGTAGAGTCAGAGTTTCTCTATTATCAGATCATTTCCATACAGACACTCCATCTCACTTACAAAGAAATTATCTGAATACATAAACATGTTTGGTTGAATTGGCACCTGAGGATAGGAATTGGATAATATAAGATTAATTAAGTTCTTGAAACATTCTACATGTCTGCAGGTAATAGATGTGTAAATACTCCTAACCTCCTGAACCACAGAGAGCAGGTTGTAGGCGGTGCCGTAACCTGGATAAAAACACTAATCCATGGAGTGAAGTAATTAAAGGGAGTCGCACAGGCTACTGCTTTATTGCAGACTCGGATTAAACAGAAGCAGCTTGCAGTTACAGGCAGAGTTATCCTGTAATTGATACAGGACTTTTCTCTCCAGGTACGTCTAAGGAGCAAATCCTGGATTGTACACACTAGCAAGTCTGGTAATCACACATGCCTGTAGCATGCAGGCGTTTATCACAAGTATTAATTTCTTTTATGGCCATAATGCTCAGAACTTATTATGATGTACATTATATCACTTAAGCCACTTCTTTAAATACAACAAAAGACAAAAAGCGTAAAATAGTGCAAAACTTTCTTCGTGGTTATAGACTAGTAAGTTAGCGCATGATGATGTTATCCTCTGATTGGGAACTGTTAGACAGTGCCCAGGTTACATGAGTGAGTAACTGGATAAATAACCTAATTAATAAATTAATAAAATAGACACCAGGCATTAAAATCTACATACACCAGTAGAAATGAAATGGAAAAATTCAGTTAAGAGTAAAAAATAGGCACTGAATCCTGTGAAAGTCATTCACAGGGAGCTTTAGGAAATATTCATATGTTCATAGATACACACACACACACACACACACACACACACAACTTGCGTCTGCTTTACTCACCGCTGTATTCTTCACCTACTTTATACGTGAGGCCCTAGGTAAACAGGCACAGGAAAAAACACATAATGCACTGAAGACACTGCAAGAAAAATCAAACAAACAGCCTAACTACAGAGTTTAGAAAGCCACAGGGTTCAGAACTAGTCTGGACAGGACACACATTTCCTTAAAACTACTCACTCTGCAGCAGCGTCCAGATCTCAATCTGAATAGAGCTGTCAAGACGCATCAAGACATGTTTACACAATGTCATCAGAACTTGAGCAGTAACACTTTAAAGCCGTATTGTTTGGTGTGTAAAGAGCCAACGATGCTGATGGAGAGGGTCCAGGGCTCACACACACATTCGGAACAGTCAGAGAGGTGAAGCATCACTAAGGCAGTCAGCCTGGGAAAATAAATAAAATCACACAACGCATCAGCCTGAGAAGTGCACAACGTAACGCAAAAGCACCATCATACACAAGAGCAACCACAGCACAGCCTGCACCATTATCGTCTTTTTCAGCCATATGGACTTCAAGCCATACGGACTTCTTTTCCTCCCATAGCCACACTAAAGCAATTATACACATCTGTCAGTCTAATTCTGTTCGATCTTAATTTGCAGTCAGAAATTAGTCTAAGTACTTTCTTTCTTAACTTCAACTACAATCATTGTAAACTAAGACAATTATACAACCACCAAGGTTTATCATGTTTTGGGTGATTTACACAAACTCAGAGTTAAAATATTGGGGTTACATTGAGGAACACTTATTTATATGTATTTATTTGTATAAAATCCAGTAAAATTACTCAAGATTTTTAGATTCCTTAGGTCGAACTCAAAGTGCTACTCAGCTTGGGCTCCACCTGAGGAGAAGAAAGAAAAAAAAAAAATAAATCACTCATAGCCCAAAATCCAAAGCTCCTGTCCTGAGCTTTAGCCAAGGTATCACAACCCAGTGTAGTTCAGTATATTCCTGCTCTAATACACCTGATTCAAATATGTAACGTTCTTGTGTTGACACATGCGTGCTTGTAAAAGGACTGCTCTTATGGAATATTTTCCCTTCGCTGAGTAAGGAATAAAAACCTCAGTGACGTGCTGTTACACGAAAACTTGGTGGAAACCTTAAAAACCAGTCTTACCTTTGACTTTTGCAAAGCACTGACACTGGAGACTCCTTCCAAAAATGCTAAATAAACATTTCCTTACAGATAACCTCACCATATCATAGATTCTATGCTTCCCCTGCATCTGTAGCCAAATCAAAATCTGTAATAAAAGAGAACACACATCTGAAAGAAGATATTTAATTCAGATTGAGACAGTGCTGTGAAGAAATGAGCAAAACATCAGAAAGAATTCAAATCAAGTCCCATAATTTACCACAAGTCCACAGTGAAAACAGTCAACTGGACACACACACACATAGTGGCAATGACAGTTAAATATGATGATAGCTATAGACGGTTGGTCCTTCTCTCCCAGAAGTTACAGAGAAGGTGTGATGGTGGCCAGCACGAATAGGCTTAGCTGCAACACACACACACACGCGCGCGCGCACACACACACACACACACACACACACACACACACACACACACACACACACACACACACACACACACACAGTCAGTGAAGGAGTATTTATTAACAGTAACAGTGACTATTTATTAAGGAATGACATGTCATGCTTTTTATCCATGTTCTTTTTCCTTTTCATTCTCTCTCCAAGTTAATAAGACAATAAATGCAGTTTTTTTTACTGAGAACCACAAAGCGGTTTTCCTGTGTCAAAAAACTTAATAGAACAGCTTTATGTTTATGACTAAGCTCAAGAACAAAATTTAATCTTAACCACAGACACAAATATGTGTTTGTCCACTTTATACAAGCACTGGCAGAATGTACTTAGATTTTTGGAATTATTGGCACCCTTCTAGAAAACAAACTGAGACCTATTTTAATTTCCACGGAAAGCGTCATTCTTTAAATCATTGTTTTTGCAGAACAAAATGCACTACTTGAGAAAAAATGTGTTATTGTGTTAATATAGAACTGATTCAAAATTTTTTAAAGCTCAAAATACCAGTAATTACATGCTTTATTCATTTGATATATTTCTTTTCATGTCAATAATTTTGGAGTTGACTATAAAAAAAACGTACATGCAGATATTCTAAAAGTGGATTCAGTATGTTCGCACAGTCTCTGTGTGTATCTGCACAAACGTGTGACTCACCAATGAGAGCAGGGTGACCGCAGCAGGCCATGTTCTTGGCTCTTATTGTGTCTTTGATGCGGTCCACCTCCTGCTGGTAGAGTCTGCGCTCTCGTGATGCGCTCTGTTTGGCCTCTCTGAGTGCGCACTCGAGAGCCTTCACCCGCTCCATCATCGCACACAGACGCTTCTCCAGTTTGGGCAGCTCACAGCGCAGGTCTGCGTTTTCTCGTACCAGCTGCCAGGAGAGGGAGCATGACAGTGTTTAAAAAGAGACCTCGCGTACCTAGCAGGAAACCTAATCTCACCTAAACACACACACGTAGATCCTGATTGTGAAGTACTTCGATAAATGCACTTTGTTTCTATATGATAGGTATAAATAATATAAACTTAACCTTTACTTTAAATGATAACTTTAATACAAATGTGTTCTGTGACTAAAATATTATTGTACATGTTTAAATGATGTGCCTTGCAAAAAATTACATCAAGTGAAAATATCTTGAATATAATTAAATTTATCTAGTATTTCCTACTATAAGATTAGAATAAACCACATATATGATTAATTAACCTATTTCTAGACATTTGATACTAATTTCAAGTTTAAAATATTCTTGCTCTATTGGCAGGTAATTTAGCTAATTTTCAGTGTTTATTTCTAGAAAGAAACAAAATTCTGCCAAAAACAAGAAAATATAAAGCTTTGAAATAGTAATAGTAATCTTTCATAATCTTCATTTGTTTTCTGGTAATCTTATAATATGAAATACTAAAAATTAGTAAAAAAAATATAAATAAATTTATATTTTTATATATATATATATATATATATATATATATATATATATATATATATATATATATTACACACACACAGACACTATACACACACTATGTATATATATATATATATATATATATATATATATATATATATATATATATATATATATATACATACATTGTATATACATATATATACAAGATAAATCTATAAAAATAAATCTGTACTGAGTGAGTCTGTGAATTTTTTTTCTTTACAGTTAAGAAGGTTCCTGGCTGCCAAAAATGTGAGAACCCCTGATTTATACTTGACTTGCATATACTTGCACTCTTACTCAATTACATTTCCATTAAAACCATGGTTTGTTTACTCTTTACATTTTAATTTAGACCTTCCAAATACTGAAATATTCAATATGACTCAAAATAGCTTTTCTATTGCTTTGGTCCTAGCATTTAATATCTATTCATTAACCATTATTAAAACATTAAATCAAATCCATGATTGAATTAGTTTGTAAAGGTCTCATGAAAAATGTATACCAAGTCAAACAAAAAGAACAGCGTGGTTGGATTTTATTTGATTTCACATAAATTAAGTTGTAAGAAATGGTATGAACATTAAACCCATCTTAACCCTAATCTCATAACTTTTCACACAGAGTTATTAGTCCAAATAATCACAATTGTTCAAGTGTGAGAACATGATGAAGGAAACAAAAACACCGTAGTTTCTGAAATAGTCATGTGTATAAACAATTGTACAATAGACTTTGAGCTCATGTGTCTGCTTGTTAGGACTTGTGTGTTTACCTGTTTATGGACTTTGGTGAGCTGTTCTAGATTGTTCTCCAGGAAGGAGATCTTATGTTTATGTAACACGTGGCTTCCTCCATCCTCACAGTCCGGGACAGTGCTCTGCCAGTCAGCATCACCATCATTACGTTAAAAGTGCTCTAGTAACAAGCTCTAGTAAGTGCTACCACAAGGCTGTACTGTATTGTGAGAACTGTACTGTTTAACATGTCTTTAATACAGTAAATGGCACGTTTTCCTACCAAGTATCAACCAGAGGTACCATGTTAAAGTAATGGCTTCCCTACTTACTGTAAACGTAGTCAATAAGCCAAAACATCATTTTTACACTGGAACTACAAGGCTAAAGTTCCTACTGAGGAACCCTGCTTGGTCTGACCAGCTACCAGCTACCAAAACACCTTCAGGAAAAGACAGTCTGCCAGTTTGACCAGTTTTGTACACAAGATAATAATCACAAGGTACCTTTTTCACACGTGTAGTTAGATCCTTCACAAACATCTTCCGCAAGTTATGTAGAGACTGGAGTTGTCGGGCCTGATACAGAACACGCATATACAGAGTTTAGGATTTCTGAGACAGTGTCCCTGATATCATTCTTGGATATTAATCTTACACCTTCAGTATGGAATTCAGTGCCTAAACACACATACTTTAAATTTATTAGCAACTTGCTGAAGATTTGAATCATTGAAGAATTGGGGACACTTTAATGTACAGTACAAGGCATTTCCAGGATGAGGATTGGAAAATATACTGCTGTAGAAGAAGTGTGACTCTTCAGCTGACACACACACATTTTATACACACACACACACACACACACACACACACACACACACACACACACACACACACACACACACATATGTATGTATATAAAAAAAAAAAAAAAAAAACACTTTTCAAAACTCACCAATGTCTCTTCAAAGCCTCTCAGCTCATCACTGGTGTGCTCTGTCTTCTCATTAGACACGCTGTGTACAGTACAACAACACAGTGTTACATCATGATTTGCTCATTTGTAGTGTGTGTGTGTGTGTATCTCTGTACGAGTGTGTCGTTTTATACAACGAGGCCTACATTAGTTTCTGTAGTTTGATTTCTTTCTCCTGCTCTCGCATCCTCAGTGTTTCATATTCACACTGCAGCCTTTTCTGCTCCAGCAACAGATTCTCGTTAAACTTGAGAGGGAAAAAAGATATTTAATAATGAAACATTTTTATGAGTGTTCCAAGAAGGTGTGTGTGTGCTCTTTTACTCCTTCAGTTCATCCAACATCCTCTGTTTGTTGTTGAACTCCTCGCGCAGTTGAGCCAACATCTTCGACTGAGTCTCTCTGTGACCTTCAGTCAGAGCATCCTACAAAACACATACACAGATCTCTGGTTTTTAATCTTCAAGGGAGCATTAATTTTTCATCAAGCTTTTCAGAGTAGAAAAATCACACTGTGTCAGGTGTAATTTTGGTCCTCCTACTACACACACCCACGTAAAGGAATTCATCAAGATTCCTAAAAGTACATAAGAGTTTTCATAACTTGAGAGGCATCATAGTGAGTTAGGAATGAACAAAATGGCTGCAGTCAGCCTAAACGAGAGTGGGTTACTCGACCACTCAGCTAGAAACCTAGAAACGTGACACGGTTTTATGCACTGTGGGTGGAGACAAGTAGGAAATGAATCATGTAATATTTATGCATATTAATAATAACACAAAAAAACAGTTAGTGGAGCTAACCAGAGAACATCACAGAGGTGACAATATTGCTAATAAGAAACTTCTAGCAGGCAGAGAGAAAAAAAAAAACAAAAAACAAAAATGACCAGAATGCCCCTCCAGTATGCCGCTGGGCAAGACGGTAATTTATTTATTAATTTATTTTTCCATCGTTTTCAATAATAAGAAAACAACAAGGCAAATAATGTGACCACTACTTACTTAATTAGCAGCTTCGCCATATTTTTACATACTTGTTTTCTATTGGTTCACAAGACTCACGTGCATTGAATCACAGGTCAAAGTTCAATTAGATAAAGTTAGATAAAATGAGAGTAACCAATATCATGGTGCAAAGTTGTCTTTTACGTTCTGCATCCTTTCCCTATCAGTGAATTGGCTTTTTACGCCACATTTTATTCACGTTTGGTCTGAGTGGAGCTGAGAAAGCAGAGAAGTATAGATTTCAGGAGTCTCCTTTATTGCTGTAGCAAGGAATCAAAAACGGTAAATGTTTCGGCTAAACCGCAGATGTTAGCACCTCCGACTTTTGCACAATCGCTCCTCCTCGTTGAAAATAAGTCCATATAGTTTGAAAAACTAACTTCTACGTTCTACTCAGAGCCTTTTTACTCAAATGAGCACTTATAGCATAATTCATAGAAGTAATTGAGAAAATCCTGGTTAATTCAGGACCAGATGCTTCTTGTCTCTTGGTGCAGAGATGTATATAATACCTGGCTCTGCTGCGACTGGGTTATCTTTAGGAGCTCTTTCTGCTTCTCAAGTTCACACAAATCCCGGTTGCTTTCTGCAAAGAGAAAAAGTCATATTCATTATGAGACCAAATTTCCTTTTATTTCTCTTTCCATATACATAGTGTAGCTAACACACGTAATTATTCTGTAACAGGACAACTATAGATTGAAAAGTCTTCAGGGCAGAGGAATTATTGGTTTCTCAGTAATGTTACAAGCTGCATTTTTTTGTCTTATTAAGAGAGAGAAAAACTGAGAGTCTGTTCACATCTGCTATAAATGATAACAGGAACTTGTTTCACAGATGTTCCACAACATTAAACATAGGTACAAATGGTTAAATAAATGACTATATGTCAGTATCAATAATTTTTAAACATTTTTTTGCAAATAGTCGTGGTATAAGAGGAATAAAATACTTCAGGATGTGCTGTTATTTGAAAGTAATCAACTTCATGGTGGTACCAGTGACTCCACTTCATCACACTATGATATCATTAATTATTTTCCATAACAGCATCAAAGGCATCCACATTCATTTGTTCACCAGCTGCTTGCTCAGAGTTACCGTATGTGTGAAGTTTGGTTATCTCTTCAGCAAGCGTGCGCTGAGTGATCTCCAGCGATCTCCTCGTCTCCTCGGCATTCTGCACACACTCAGTCAAAGACTTGATCTTCATCTGGTACTGTAGTCATGGCAACAAAAAGGGAAGCACTTCAGCACAGGATGTCCATCATCACTTAATGATGCTGTGAATGATAGCACACACTGACCCCTATTGATGCAATACTTTTGTCTCTTCAACGTGTTTAAGCTCTGAATGGGTTTTTTAATAGGAGGTTTTTGGGGGGTGTCTAAACTTTTGGAAGTCTATACATGTGTTCAGAGCAGGGTTAAAAATGATTTCTTTAAATACAGCTTTAAAAAGTTAGACTTCTGTATATATACACATACATTTCATCACACATATATTTTTATAGTCTTATAAAAAATGTTTGTTTATGGTTTTTAACACTGAAATCTGTTTCTAACATTAAATTCAAATAGTGAAGTTAAAGCCTGTGTATAAAATTATTTCTGAATATTTTTGGTTTAGGATTTCATGGTTGAAATTTGTTTCTATTTAAATAAATAATGAAGGCAATGTCCATGTATACATTTATTTCTGAACTAAAGTATAAGGAATAAGTAGTTTTTATTTAAAAGAAAGCTGCCTTTATTAAATGTAAATTGTTTTCATTTAGAACTTATCCAATCTCCTCACATAAGCACTGGACTGATTGGACTGATTGGGGAGAGAGAAATGCCAACAGAATTCAAAGCTTGAGAATGAAACGCCTGGCACCTCACCTGAGAGATGAGCACGTGACAGGATGCTAGCTCTCTCTCACTGGCCAGGATCTTGAACGAAGTGTGCTCATGGGTGGACTCTAACTGTTTGGTGCGATTGACAAGGCTTTTCAATTCAGACTTGAGCTTTGTGAGGAAAAGCCGAACCACTGAGAACTCGTCCTCTAAAGAAACACCATCCTCACACGTCTACAACACAGAGAGCGAGCGAGAGAGAGAGAGAGAGAAATGGTCAGAATTCAACAGGATGTTCGATGCATGTCTAATTTGGATGTGTTTGTGTACCATTTTGATTTCACTAACACAGATGGCGGTTCCCATGTCGCTCAGATCTCTCAGCAGCACATGGAGAACGTCCACTGTCCTCCTCTTCTGAACAGCGTTGAGTTCCTGCAGCTCTGCTAACTCACTCTGAGTGGCCTCTAGCATCTCCTAACACACACACACACACACACACACACACACACACACACACACACACACACACACACACAATTTGTCCTGTGAGCTGGAGCACATGTGTCTATGTAGTCTTGTTCTACATTCTCCCCAGCTGTGAGTATGTGTACAGTTAGGAGATGCTGAGTGTATATAGGGTGGCCCGTATACTCACGTTCTTCATGGCGAGCTGCTCACTGAGTGTGCGGTTGGTGTGTGTTGAGTTGGATGCCTCTTGACTCTTCTGGTTGTAGTTAAGAGCGAGTTCCTCCAGTGCAGACAGCACCTCCCTCACCTCTCCCCTCATCTCCTCGTTGTCTCTCTGCAGAGAACACAGCTCCTCCTGAACACGAGCGCAGTCCCGCTGCGACGAGGCCATGAACTACACGCAGGAGAACAAACAATTTAGCTAGTATTTGCTTTACATTCATTTTGTTATGGTAGATACATCTTCATATAATGGTACAGAATATAACTTCTCAATGAAGAGCCACAACATTACACAGCTTTGCACTGGACTTGTTTCATCTCTAACTCTGCCAATAATAATAATAAAACAACAAATTTTAAAAATTATTTATACAGTGTTCTGTTTGTGCCAGGAATCCTCAGAACTTTAGCACATACAAAGAGAAAGCAGTCATAATTTCTGCTTTTTTTTTTAGTCATGAAATGTCTGGCACCAGACAATCTTAAACAATGTTATGAAACATACACTGATTGTCAAAAATTGCCAGTCAAAATACCTTTTTTTATTGGTTAAACAAGCTATAGTGTCATTTTATATACCCAAAAATTATTAACCCTGTTAGGAATTAGGAATCATGGGCTGAATTGGGTGTGAAAATAAATCTCTGTAGGGTTTAAGCTCTCCAGTGTCCAAGTTTGACAATCCCAATGTATGCTATGATAGATCTGTTCGTGGTATACTGTAGGTAGTTGACAGTCTCTGACCTCTTCCTGCACTTCCATCTGTAGCCTTAGTTTCTCCACCAGCTGTGTCTGTAGGTTAATCTCTTCATCCTACAGAGAGACACAATCCATCACTTATTCATCTAACTCACTCACTCAGTAGATGTAGGTCTAATGCTCAATGTGTGTATTTAACGCCAGCGTGCAGATGTAAAGTCATTCAGGCACATGTACACACCTTATCATCCAGTAGTTTGTACAGGTTGTTGATGTTCTCCTCGTACTGACCGTTCTCCAAAGCTGGCATTTCAGAAGTCAAGCCATTACTGATGATTGGTGTGCGGTCACTAAGCTCTTCCTGTTTTTTGTTACTCAGTTGCTCCATCACAGGTACACACACACCTGAGATACACCACATAAACATATTCAGGTGCCTGCCCTATTTCTGCAACCTATCCAGTGGTTGATCTGTGGTATGCCATGGGATAGGATAATCTGAGATTTAAAGCCCAGCCTAAAATTTGGACACCACTAGAGATTGCTGGAGAAGCAAAATCAGCCTCAAAATCGGCACAAGCATCCTGCAGACATTAGACATACAGGTAACAGCACAAAGATACACACACAAAATAAAAGACAATATAACAAGTGGAATAAACACACAATCCTGATAAAACCCCAAGTAGAACTTTCTGGATTTTTTTTTCCTCTGTCAGTTGTGTCCATTAATTTCTCTCACCAGTTCTGCACTGACTGAGCTCTATCTGTAGTTTCTCTATGAGCTCTTTCATATTAACGCCTTTCTGTTTCTCTTTGTCATATTTCTTCTTCCACTCCTCTGCTGTCAGCTCCAAATTCACACACACTGTGTTCCTGATGCTCTTTGCTCTGTTGGGGAAAACACACACACACACACACACACACACACACATTTACATATGTTTTCCATTGTATTAGATGTATAGTACAATGATGTATAGTACAATTGCAGTGATAAGATCAGAAAGTGAAAAATAAATCTGGAAATACATTTATTCTTTCCCACACACCCCTCAGCAAACGTCATTCATTTGTCAAGCTTGAAACTGAGTAAAGAGAAAATAAACCAAAAACAGCTGATTCAGCTGTGTGTATTTATGTGTATTTACAACATAGCTTTTTTTTTTTTTTTTTTTTTTGCACCTTTACACATTTATGTATTACCTTTTTCCAAAGAGGAGTGTAGATCTCGTCTCGGCCTCGTTAAAGGCAGATGGAGAGCAGCAGATGATGATGGTGGTCCTGCAGTTTCCACCCAGAGAATCCTGAAGGATCCGAGTCATCTTACTGTCACGGTACGGCACGTGGGTTTTCTACAACACACACAAACACACACACACACACACACACACACACACACACACAAGGCCTTCTGCATTTCTTGATCGCTATGTCTTTTCTGATATAAAACACAGCCGGTCCATGACGACAGGGTTGCCAGGTCTGCTATTTATCTGTGCTATTTTTGATCTGCTGCCACAAGTTGATTTTTTTTGCCTGCAGATTGTGAAGTTTGGGCATGTTGGATCAAAATCAAATCAAACAGGTGATTTGGAGGTTTTTACCTGCAAACTGTAAATGCAAAATATATGACTTGTGTATGTGAGAATGAAACAGGTGAAATTGTGCATCTGTTATTTATTGCAAGCATAGTACAAGTGTATGAAAAAACATTTATTGTATGCTTGCTATGCATCAGTAATGGTTTAGTTGTAGTTATTCTTTATTTTGAAAATGATGTATAACAATGAAAATACAAGATTATTGCAGGACCTTGAAAAAGAACATACAACATGTTACTGTTTATGTTGTTTTTTCCTTTAATTTGGCAATGGTAGTCATGGTTTTGGAGTTTAGTACAGGATTTTGGGAGAATAGACCCATCATACAGATCTGGCAACCTTACATGATGAAATATCTGCTAGACACACAAACTACAGAGAGTGTAAATCTCTTACAGTCCCCTCTGCCAGTGCAGAGATTACATTGCCAAGAGCTGACAGAGACTTGTTGATCATTTTTGCTTCATCCAGCACTGCGCCTGCGGCACCAGTTTTACTGACCTGCAGGACAACAGCAGAAACAGCGACTTTCAGCAGATAACCATGCTGCACAGCTCATTTTAGAGTAACAGCCGTATCCGATACACAGATATACAGTAATAAATTCTTAGAAATCTGTAATAAGAAAATGAAACATCATCGAATGAGTGAACTTCCAGGATGTTTCTTTTTCTACGTGTCTGGCTGTAATGTATTACACATGGTGATATGAGCATACACTGATTTCTAGAAAACTACAGTCACATATTGTGACACAAGTAAGGAAGAAAACACTTGTTTTGGGGGGGTGCTATTATAGAAAAACAATCAACAACAGGGTCACATGATGCAGCCTGATGAAGTGGAGTTACTGTTACCACCATGAAGTTGATTAATTTCCTATAACAGAATGTCCTACTACGTGTTATATGTTTTATTTCTCTTATAGCATAGCAATTTGCCAACACGAAATTTTTTTTCTTATTTTTTAGTTAAGAACAAGTGATTCTTTTTATCCATTCATAGTTGTATTTAATGTGGCTAAACACATTTGTTCCTGTTGTCACTTACGTTATAGCAATTACAAATAAATTGTTTCTTTCTCAAAGTTAATAAGACAAACTAAATCAATCTGATGTCAAAGCCAAGCAGCATTTTAATATTATAAAAATATTTTACTTCCCGTTTGTGTAAAATGAATGGCAACCAAATAAACCTAAAGTTTCTTCAATGTCTTTATGTCAGCTAGAACCTGATTCACACCTTCTCACTGCCAGCCAGGTCGACCAGGTAGAGTTTTCCTGTGAGTTTATGTGCCGTGTCCAGGTGCTCCTGTTTGATATTGATGAGGAAGATGCTGTGGCTACGGGAGCTGTGCTCGTTCATATCTCACACAGACACACACACATCATCATCAAGATGATATACATCCAAAATATAGCACCATTCACAATGACACACAAAAACAGAGATCGCCAGGAACTAATGTAAGCTATAAGTGGTGAGGAAATATTAAAATAAATCTCATACACCACGTAAGTAGTTAATGATTTACGTCAAAGGTGTTAAAACGAGTCTAATAGTTACTGTGGACGGAGTAAAAACACTCACTGGTTACTGCTACATGTCGGTTTGCTTTTCCATCATCAATCACGTCCATCATTTCCTCCGGACTGGAGACAAAGCGCTCAGTACAACCCTACCACATGCACACAAGATTACATTAGACTGCATCATTTTAAAAGCCTATCACACTTTTTAAACCTAAACATCTGCATTAATTCAATTCAATTTTACTTTTAACAACTGACACTGCCACAAAGCTGCTTTACAGAAATCCTGATGTAGGTTTAGATTTCTACTGAACAAGCAAGAGGCGACAGCAACAGTGAAGAAAACTCCCTGAGATGACAGCAGATAGTAGGATTATAAATCGTTATAGTATACAGGTGTAGAAGAGTAAAGATGAGCAGGATGTTCAGTATCATAGTCTTTATGATTACAGCAGCAGTTCTTATGGTTAATAATTACATACTTAGTCATGGTATCTGTAATCAGTACTAGATTATAATTTTTCAGTAATCTACTCAACACTGGCTGTAGTGAACCGTGTTACCTTTACATACGGAACACGATTTTTATTCTCATGCACCGCCAGGTTAGTCTTCGACACTACAAACACAGAAACACTCAGAGTAATTCAGGACTTTTTTTTTAATCAGAATTTTTTCCTGAGCAATATAATTATGTGACGTGACTCGCATAGATGTTGATGAAGAGACAGTTTTTACAAAGCCAATGACAGGAAATACTGGATGGTGTAGATTTTGAGTACTCCAACATATAATTCAAATATATAAAATATATAAATTTGTCTAAAACTGAAAGCAAAAACTGAAACCAAGTGAATGAAGGCTGATTATCAGGAAGAATAAATTACTTTACATGGATATAACAACATATAAAGCCTTACCATCCAACAAATCCCTGATTTTCTCCAGGTAGATTTCAAAGTAAGAAACCTGTAAGAGTCAAGTCACAAGATCAGTGTGTGCACCACAAAATGTATACACATCCAGGTAGAGGTGTGTATCAGGACTGGGATCCTGTGCGACCCAACAAAAAAGTTTATGAATCTCACTAATCATATATTCATATTTAGTAAATGCATTAATGTGGTTTAAATGACTAATTTGTTCGTATTTTGCAATAATAGAATCATTAGAAAAAGAAAAATCTGGTTAATTAGAAAATGTCGCAGGCAGATTCAAACAAAAATTGTAGCTGCTGGAGTGGGTGGGATCGGTCAAGAGTGTCTGCTGTGGTGGGTGGGAGTGGGATTTTAAAAAAAAAAAAAAGTGGTGTTCCTCACACACCACTACATCCAGGTATAAAACCCGTCCAATGGTACAGGAAGAGTCTTGTGACTCACCTTAATGTGGAACTCGAGGTTCTCCTGCATGGAGTAAATGTGATCGAATATATCATGAGCGATACGAGGAATTATCCCCATCATCTGAGGGTCATGAAGCCTCCCCTGTAAAACAAGTGTGGGTCAAGACCAACACACACACACACACACACACACACGCACACTCACTACACTCACCTCCATGGTGTGCGTTTTCCCTGATGATGTTTGGCCGTAGGTAAATATGGTGCCATTGTAGCCACCCAGAACATCTAAATATCACACACAGAATCAATTTCAAAATAAACACAACCTGAGTGTGTGTGTGTATGAGAGAGTGTGTCTTCAGACAACGATGCAATGGAATGTACCTCTGACAGTGTCTTTAGCACAGAATTCATAAACCTGCTCCTGCGTCATGTTGGGTGGCAAAACCCGGTCAAACACATAAGGCTTACCCTGAATAACACACACACACACATACACATATTTAGCAGGTTTCCCCTCAGAGAGACTTTATACAAAAGATATATTAGCACTTTGAAGTGTTTTTGGATGGAGGTAATGGAAATATTTTATGCATGACAACAAAACTGGTTCCATTTCTATTCACTGAACAAACGGTCAGTGTAATTGTGGAAAAACTGGTAAATGGTAACATTCTCTGACAGGAAAATCACTGTAATTTTAGTGTCATGTGACCTCCTACAACAGAACCCAGCTCAAGACAGGACTCACACTGAGCACCACTGTGTCACTGCCTTTAAACCTGATGCTGTGTTTGCTTCCTCTCTTGACTTCTGACTCGTTCAGAGGTCTGAACCGACACATCACTCTGACTCCGCACTCCTGCTCCATCTCTGCACATGAAACATATCAAGCCGTGTTTCAGGAAATCAACACTCAACGCTCATTTACTAAGTATTTAACACCACACAGTCTTGAGTCAGTCTTGCTGAAAGCAAATGGAGGACCAGGACTGAGGAAGTGGGAAGGTGGCGCGCGCGCTGCGGGTGCAGGTGCCATTAATTAAACTACGCGGGAACTTTAATAGTGATGAGTCGCTCGCGAACGAGTCGGCTCTCTGAGTCGGCTCCCTGAGTCGGCTCTTTGAGGTGAACTTCGAGAGGCGACTCTCATACTGTATATGAGTGAGTTTTTTCTTCTTTTTTCTTTTGTAGATGTAGGCAATAATGTTACTCTTGCTGTGTAATCAAAATGCTCCAATACAAAACCCAGACGTGTGTGTGTGTGGGTAAGATGTGCTGTATGTAGTGTAATATAGGAGATGATTAGTTTATCCATCCATCCATCCATCCATTTTCTGTACTGCATGTCCTACACAGGGTCCTGGCGAGCCTGGAGCCTAACCCAGGGGACTCAGGGCACAAAGCAGGGGACGCCCTGGACGGGGCGCCAATCCATCACAGGGCACAATCGCACACACACACACCCATCCACACACTACGGACAATTTAGAAATGCCAATCAGCCTACAAGGCATATCTTAGGACTGTTGGAGGAAACTGGAGTACCCGGAGGAAACCTCCAAAGCACAGGGAGAACATGGAAACTCTGCACACACAGGGCAGAGGCAGGAATTGAAGCCCCAACTCTGGAGGTGCAGGGCCACCACTTCCCCCACGGAAATAAACCTTCTTAATGAATTACAGACACAGCAGGCACAATAACGATGCACGGAGGCATACTGGATTTGTCAGTGCACCTTGCCCCCCCTCTATGCAATCAATTGCAATACATCTATTGCAATGTATTGTTTATGATTGTATATTTTATTCATTAGAAGGTTAGAGTAAGATTTAATTAAACAACTTAACTCCTAGTTAGACAAAGAACAACAACCACTTGCAAGATTGCATTACTGAACAGGCCTACCGGGGACAGGCCCAGGGGCCCGAGTCGGGGGGCCCCAATGCCAGAGCCTCCACATAAAGTCACTCTTATTAACTAACCAGAGTCAAAAGGCCTAAAGTCTCACTGAAAACCTAAAGAAATAGCCCACACAATAACTCTGAAGATGTCACAGGAATGAATTTCTCTGTATTTTGTGGACGTGGTGCACTTTGTTGCATGTCCTTAAATCTCTACTCCGTTTCACACAGAATCACATGCTCCATTTGTATATAATTGTTATTTTTTTAAAAAAATGCACTGCCTATGATGGGGTGGGAGGTATTGGGTGCCCAGGGGCCCATTGTCTCATAAGCCGTCCCTAAACACTAGTCATAATATCTTAAACCATATAGAAGAAAAACATTAACAAACCATTCGGGAGCTGAAAGAGTCAAGCCTCATTGACCTGGCTCACTCAAAAGAGATGGAATATAAAAAAGCAGAAGCCTAAATGGTTTTTCAGTTGTCACCCTGAAGGAACCCTTAAAGGTTTTATATATAACCCTATAAACAAAGGGCTTCCTTATCCAACAGAGTTCCAAGTATTAATTATCCAATGAATACTTAAAGAACAAATTTTGGAGTGTACCCTCCAAATCACTGTATAATTCAGTATGGTACTTTCCCCAGTAAAATGTTGGCTCTTTAAAGTGCATCATTGGACTATGTATGAAAATAAGGAGTGCATTGTTCTGATACAGACACGTCTCCTCTTGCCATAAGCACTGCTGCAGAACGTCTGTAGGATCACCACATACAGGAACCAGACAGAAAACAGCGTAGACAATTAGACCAGGAAGCTGTTGTGGTTTTTCGGTGAACTCACCCTGCCCCAAAAACTGAAACAGTTTTGTATAATAGATGCATATCTAAAATCACATACTCTTGATGGATGTTGATGACTTTTCCAACAATCAAATGAATAAGCTTGCGTGTTTATGGCTTATTAGAACCACTAGATGGCAGCATTTCATTACAAAACAAGGGATCGATTAAACTTTAGCATTGTTTTTTTAATGTTTCTGTACAGCTAGCAGTGTAAAGTGGGGTAAATTATATATTTTAAATACTATTTCACTTTTCCTGTTGACATTTATAGTTAAACATCTCCATCCCAAAGTGGTCCACCAAATGGTCACTTTAATTCTCAAAGTGGGATCCGTGAAGCATAGTCAGGGGTTCTGTGAGAAAAAAAAAAAGTTTACAGTGGTGGAAATCACAATGTACTGTTACAAACCTGGATTTATTTTGTAGTTCTTAGGTATCAGCTGGTTTGACTGGTCACTTGAATTGACTTGAGTTTAATCCAAACTTCAATAACGTTATTTAAAAATAAATAAACAAAAATATAAAAGATTATTATACATATTTAAATAATAAGCTTAATATTTGAACAGTTCACAAAATAAATCTGTACTGATAGGGGTATGGATTTTTCTTTTTTTCCTTTTCTTTTCTTTTAAAGGTTTCCCTGGCTATAGAGTGAAACCCTGCTCTAATAAACGTCATTTAAATGCTGAGTGTAAGTGAAGAAGCGTTTCTTAAACAATACTGAAGATGCTACATAAGAGCATCATTGCATGAAAAACCATGCTAGCTGTAAGGAATGATGGGATTATATCAGTCTTTATATTTGCCATATCTCACTGATATACCACAAAAAAGGCTAATCTATTTCTACAAGTCCTGTATATTTGTTTAGTCTAATGATATAAAAATAGCAATTTTAGCTCAATTTGGCAACCTCTTAAAGTAATCATGACAGAAACAAACCAACCAACCACCTTGCGTATGCAAGAATTTCAAGTATGAGTGATCAGTTTTTAATTGAAACATCGGTGCAACATTATTTCAATGTTACATCACAGTATGACCTGTAATGTTCACAATATTTACAAAACTGCTGTTCAGGACAACCCATAAAAATCTAAAAAACAAACAAAACAAAAGCAAACGAAAAAAAAAAAAAAAAAAAAAAAGAGCAATAAGAAATGATGGACTTCAACAAACTATCCCTAACCTCAGCATCATAGCTAGCTGAAACAAACAAAATCAAGTGCACAACATACTTTGCAAAGTCAACGGCTGTAAAGTATATATATCAATGAGAAAATATATACTTAGTTACATGTTGGTTCGGGAAGGGAAAAAAACCCTCCGATACTGACGACTGACGACGTAAAGGTTGGTCATACCAGTCAGATAAAGATCAAGCAAAGAGACGAAGAAAGAAAAAAAAAACCTCAGAAAAAGAAAGTTAGCAAACATAGATGAGCAGAAAGTCATGGACAACACTGAGTATCTGAACACAAAACTGGTTTTGACCTTGAGACACTGTGAGTGAAAGGGACAGGGCTGTGTTCTGTGCTCAGAGTGGACTTCACCAGAACCTCAGGACATGCACAGTGCATATTTCAGCATGGGAAATAATTAATAAAGCATCTTAAAGTTAGGTAAATTGGGGATTTTTGACTGTTTGTGCCTAACAGACATCGAGGAGAAAGGTGATGAAAACGTACAGGACATTCGGATGACACAACATGGCTGCTTTCAGATCCATATTCTGTTATATTGCACTCAGAACTCTTAGTAGTGTATTTCCTATAAAGATAAAACAATAACAGCAGAAACTAAATGGTGGGAATCAAAATTCCAGATGTGAAAAACATGCCCTCTGTGTAACTGTATATTTCTCACACACGCACACAAAACACATACACACTTACAAAATACTAAAATGTTTAGCTAGTCGAGATCAATACATCATAATCTGACCTGTCCCTATTCCTTGTAGCAGGGTGATAGAGTTAGATGTGAACGTTTGCTCACGATTCCTTTTTTTAAAACCTCCTGCACGAGGTATATTCTTTCATCATCTTAAAGGTACAGTCAGCTAATTCCTAAAGCCACACTCCTAAAGATGTCCCATTGTACTGACTGGTTGGATTTTCGTAGGCCACATCATTATTCTTTATTTTTACCCTATTTTCTTGCTAATTCCCACCCACTAGGCAGCTCTCCCTTAGCAGGTACCAACCAGGGAGGATGAAGACTAACATGTCCTTCCTTCTAAGACACGCAAATCTTTTCAAACTGCTGCACCTGCTACACCACAGGAAGAAAGAGCTATCTACCCTCTTCCACATACATAATCTCATAGGTGCCCATGATTGGTTCATTTCTTTCTTATTGACAGTGGAGAGAGTAACACCATCCCTTCCGATTTTCCTTGCTTGGTCTCCTGGCCACGATTCGAACTTATCAGGTCAGTATATATAGGAGTTATGAGGAATATGGCCATGTTCTCATTAGTGTTTCAAATAAGACTGTAGTGTTACACCACTCTCTACATTTCTCTTTCACAGTCTGACAGTGATCACACTGATTTGAGGTCAGCTGTGTCTTTCTGTGCTAACGGATCTCAGTGTACATGCTACAAGTGTAAAACTTGTACCCAAATCACACTCGACGTCCACATAGCGCCCTTTCTATTCTGTAATCTCTTACTCTCTGACCTCTGGTGGTCAGATATGGTATTACACAGATAAACAATAACACTGTGTATACCAATAAAATCAACTCACAGCCCTCTTCTTGAAGAAGTGAAATCTGAACAGACGATAGCTCTCCCTGAGTCGGGGAGTTTCACCAAACTGTCCTACACACTGCTGCAACAGAAAAATAGTAACAGTAACACCGATATACAACAAGCTATGACACTGCACGGGGCAAAAAAATATAGGTATCTGTTAATCTGTTAGAGGAATAATACTGAATATGAAGGCTGTAACTCTTGAGTAAGAGTGATACATATAGATATACGCTTTATACATACACATGTAAGGCTTTACAGAGCATTCGCTCAGGGTTGCAATTATTGCCAAGAACAATTGAACAGTTAAAATAAATACAGAATACTGTACAGAAATAATTTATAACCAAAAAATAAAATAAAATAAGGCCCCTAAATTGCAAAACTACCCCTAGACCTGGATGACGGTCACATCTGCACACGTCATGTGATATTTATAATCAAGCTGGAGGTTTGGTGGGTCATCAATTTTTGATCTATAGGCTGTGGTACGAATATTTCCAATCTCACGAGAAATAAATGACAAGTACAGCCAGGATGACAAGTGTGTTCTGGTAGTGTTCACTGATAGAAGACCAAACTATAGGGGTCCAAACACTTTAGTCAGTCCTGCAACGGAGAATGTCCCGTTCAGCTGGTGAAGTCCACTCGTCCACACACACACACACACACACACACACACACACACACACACACACACACACACACACACACACACACACACAGGTCTGTGAACAGCCATTCTGTTACACTCTCATGAGTGTATGACATTGTTTAAGGTTATCTCCATTCCTGCAAGTTATAGCCACACGCACACGCACACACACACTCCAAAAGAAGCACATAAAATCGTCCGACTGACTCTATTTCGTCCTATTCACACGTGGCCATATGGGCCGAGAACTGAATAGAAACCAGCACATTGGTAGATGTTTTCTGCTTTGATTTCTTTTTTTGTACAACTGAAGATAAAGTATGCATTGTCTGCTTGTACATGGCATTATCGTACAATATTTACATTTCTTCCCAAGATTTCACCATGAAATTTCTGTATTGTCTATATACACATTGAAAATGTATCAGAAATATTTGGACTGTCTATTCTCTTAAATGCAGTAATTTTTTTCTTCTTTTTTCCATATTTTCTTTGTATTCTAGAAAAAAATAGTTCTTCAGTGAGTTGTAGTCAAATCGCCACCATTTCTGATTGGCTTTATCCAGCACCTGTCAGTCACTTTGTGAGGGCGGGGCCTTGACGAGCCATCTGCTAGGATATAGCACCAGGTCTGAGTTTAACAGAGAGAGAAAGAAAGAGAGAGAGAGAGATAGGGATAGATAGAGAGAGAGAGAGAGAGAGAGAGAGAGACGGCGCGAGAACACGAGTGTGTGTTAGGATTCTGTGAGGCTGGATTCTGTTCTGGTCACTTCTCTCTCTCTGTTATCTGGAGATCTTCCTCCTTTTGGGTTTGGGCAGTTTCATCTGCCGTTCTCGCTCTCTTGAGGACATTGGATGAACCTGCAAAACAAAGCAAATTTAAAAAAAAAAAAAAAAAAAAAATGAACAAAAACTGTTGTCACTACTACACTGACTAGTGACATCAGGTGCTTTTTATCTCCTGACCAATCAGGTTACCAAGTCCGGGTTGGGGGAACAAATATGGAGGTCAAAGGGCACGTTAACAATTGCCTCTGACCAGATATGCTAATATGGAGAAAGAGGAAAAGAAGAAGGAGAGAGGGGGAGAGAGAGAGAGAGAGGGAGAGAGAGAGAGAGGCTCACTTGATGCACACACTAACCATAAGAACCAGTCCTACCTAGTATCAGCTAACTATCTAGCCTATCATTATCTATCAGCTAACTATCCAACACATCAATAACAATTTTTTAAAAAGCATTTATGTACCAAGTGAGGTAAGGTAAGATTGTGGTTTGTGTGGACTTGACAGCTATTTCCCCTCTTCCAGCTGGTTTGAAAGATACACTGATGCACAGCTGCATGTTTAATACAAGCTTTACAGTCCTCTCATTTTACTGCCTACTATTACTCGGAGAGGAGAGTTAACTCTTTAGTGTTGTGAGATTTGCTTGTGAAGCTCAGCTAGATTATAATAACTGTCATTTTTCCATTTCTATCAGACAAACAGGAAGAACATTGCAGAAACTGTCATCTTGGCTTTTCAATGTGCCCAAGGCCACATGTGAATAATGTAACTATTATAAAAATGGGTAAATTCAACAAAAATACAGCTTGGTTGCCTTTCTACAATACTAAGTATAGAGAGCGATTATTTGAATTATAGTGCAGCTACTCTGCTAATTCTCCTTTCTTCCACCGTGAAAAAAAAACAAAGGGTTAACACTTCTTACCACTCAGCAGCACACAAACCACTGCGCAACAATCTGAACCTAAAATTTGAATTAGGTGCAGTCTCTCTCACGGGTGCTGAGTGACCAGGTAAGAAGTCAGTTCCGTTTCTGTGGTGGGATTGAAGAGGGAGTGATGTAATCTGACGGCTAATTCTGATTATTACTTTGGCAGATCTGACTTTACCAGGTCTCTACTAAATATCGCCCTGCTCAACTCAAACCAGTCTGGAGAAGAAAAAAGAATTTCAGAAATCTCTGTACTGGAAAGACAGCATTGCTCTTTCTTTTACAGTAGGTGGTAAATTCATCACAGAGGCTACAGCTAATTGTAATCATTCTAAAAAAATAAGCTGACTGTGGCTTTTACTAGGGAACTGTAACTTCACTCTCGCACACACTATTTACTTTTTGTGTTGAGTCTAAATATTTAGAGCTACGGACACTTCTCTGTAGAAAATTCAAATAGCTGACATGATTTACAGCAGTAGTACGAGTTCCTGAAGTTATTTTTGTGTTATCAGTGTACTCATACTCCAAAGCATTAAATTATGAAGCTGATACCAAGACCAAGTAATTACCCTGCAATATCAGCCATAGTGAGCCGTAAAAAGTGCATCTCGAATCACTAAGTAATCAATAATACATTGCAGTCAGAGAATCAGAGTTACTCACAGTGCCTGACATCTTGTCCAGCTCACTCATGGCTTCCTGGATAGCAGCTTCTAAATGATTATTCAATTTCCCAGCTCTGAAAAAGGAGATAGAGAAGAAAAGATAAATACTGAGATGAAAGACAGGAAAACAATGTTGATTTTCCTGGCTGCGAAACCCGCTAAAACAGGACCTTCTGTGTGGTGGAAGTTAATCAGCAGTTCCTGCAGTTCCTCTCCTCACCAGCAGATGGCAGAATGTATGACTGAGAACAGAATTTCAGATCCAAATATACCACTACTCACTCCTGCCCATGTACTGCTATCAGCCGGTTGATGTTTACCTCATCCATTAATAAAAGGAACCAGGACACAGAAATGTTTCTTAGCATAGCAGTGACACTTACATAGTAACGTGTGTTGGTGTTTTTAAACAGTGTGTATTCTTACTTTATCAGACATACCTGCTTTGTTGGTGAGCCTACTGAAATATTTGTGGCATGTTGTATTTTTTGTTAGGGGTTATGTGCTGCTCTGATGTTACGGGGGCACTGTTATTGCTAGCGCAGTTACAATGGCATTTAAAAGAAGAAAAAAAATCGAAATGATTTCAAACATAAAGGACAATGGTCACGTTTCGCTGTTAATTCTAAAAATAAAAAACACTTCTTTTCTCACCCACCATTTTCCAGCCACTTTCAATGTCATATTAATGGGGAATCCAATGTAGAAATACTGGAGGCGTTTGTGCAAACACTCAATGTTCCACAATAGAACGCAGCTATAACACGATGCAGGTGCACGGTATTACAGCAAAAATGAGATGATGGACACAATCGCACTGACAGCGGTATTATCATTAAAGATGACGCTTTGGAGGATTATAAGGCTACGTTTACACGTCAAAAACGGAAAAGCTTTTCTCTTGCGTTTTCAAAACGTTTCACGTATACACAACAACGTTTTCAAAACGATTCGCGTTTACACACATCCGCGATAACGGCCAAAAACGCTGTATTACGTATGCCAGGCCAGTAGTTGGCGCTGTCACCTTGTTAGTAAACAGTACCTGTAGGGAAATGACGATTAGCTCTTTGTGGGCTGGAGTTCTGTCACTAAAATCACCACACCGACTGTTGCTCTACTCCTCATTCATAGAGATAGCAGACATCAGACAGCAAACTCTTGAGCAGCAACTACACTACCATGTACTCCGCCATTGTTGTGTATGTTTGTTCGCGCTTGCCTTTACAATAGACACGTACTGCGCATGTCTACATACCTAACAATGCCTACTACGCACGCGCATGACGTCACCGTTTTCAAAGATTCCCGTATTGGGCGTTTATATGGAGACGATAACGATGGTGTTTTCAAAAACTTGCACTTTGAAACCTGTTTTCAAAAATATGCATTTTCAGTCCCCAAAATGCCGTTGTCATGTAAACGAACAGGTAAAACGCATAAAAAGTTTCCCGTTTTTGGCTGAAAACATTGTCGTGTAAACGGGCCCTAAGACTAAAGTGCCGCTGCATCAGAGGTGAAGCAAGGGCTAAATCTGACTGCACCACTATCAGCAGGTAATCGAAGGTGTGGTTAAATAGACCAACCATGTATATGAAATTTCCTACATTAAGCATTGTAATTTCATGACGAGATCATTCTCTGACTCCGCTGCAGATCAAATGGTAATTATAAAGGTTAATACGCAAGTTGTTCAGGGTGGAGTTCAAAACCCCCAGTAATGCTGCTGCATTTGATAAACTCACTATACTCACTACCCTGCCATTACGCAAATGTCAATGCTGCACTGAGAACTATCCACACCACAACATCTGGCCATCAGTGGTCCCTTTCTAGAGAAAAAACAAACATGCATAGCACTAGAGCTATGCATCTATATCATGGTCAGTAAACCTGATAAAACTCCCAGTGACTGGTGGCACAAAGAGGGTGAACCCAAGGAACTGACAACCCTGTGTATGTTTGCAAGTTATAATCTGAGATGATCACAGAAATGGACACATACCACAGAGAGAAGACTTACTTTCTGTTCCTCTTGGCAGCTCTGTTTAGTGCCTCCAGGTCCTGTGTTAGTGTTTTCAGCTTCTCAGGCTCCACCTAAGTGACATTAATAATGTTTATAACATTTTCTCCTAGCATGAGATTGAGTCAGTGTAGACTTCCAATCGTAGGAGGTAACACAGGAAGGTGACACAGGCCCTTCTCCCAAACAACGTTTCCAATGCATACACTCATATGAAAACAGTCACTGGATAAGCTGGAATTCTCTGCTTTGTTTTAAAAGATGAACCCTCACAACTATTTAAACCAACAGACCATGAAGAGAGAACATGCTTCCTCGAGCCACGTCACAAAAAATTCTAATTTTCAATTAATAAAGTTTTTCAATTACACTATGTTGTTTGTTTTTGGCTAATGTAGCTAACAAGTAAGGAAAGCATAGAGCAACCAGATTAGCATTATGGAATCTGCCTGTGCCTTACCTTGGCCTGGTCGGACAGTTGCATGCTGGGATTGTGGCCGTGCTCCTCCCCTACTAATTTGTTAGGCCAGGGAGGGAAACCCTTAATTGGCCAGACAAGTTCACCTACATTGAAGCCTCTTGGCCGGTAGTGCAGAAGTTCGGCAGAGGGCGAATCTGGGTGGCGGAGCTCCTCCTCGCTGCTCAGGCTCTTGGTGTCTGAGGGGCTGGGTGCACAGTGCCCGTTAAAGTGCCCGTTGAAGTGGGCGTAGTCCTTCAGCAGCGGTCCCTCCAAGCTGGTGGAGGAGCTGGGGGACTGGTCGTCACCTGTAAGCGGTTCGTTATAGCTGCCTCGCACACACAGAGGCGGACCGCCGTTTATGTGAGCACAACGCTCCACCGTCTGCTCCAGCCGCTCTTTGAAATTGACATGGAGGGGAAGCTGGTTGTACCGGAAGTTTCCAGGATTTGCATCCCCCACCGGCTCAGACGACTCGTGGCACTGCGGGTTTGTATCCGTGCCACTTGCCGCTCTCTCCCCACCGTCACTGCACGGGCTGCTGCGCACCTGCGCTGAACATTCCAGAAACTCGTCCCCCCTCCAGTGGGCGTGACCAGGCTCTTCCCACTGCTGCCCGGGCGAGCGGAAGTAGTCGTGTGTGTCCGTGCTGTCAGGTGTGCACTTGCCCTGCTCTGAGCTCCTGCGTGCACGGTTGTTTCGAGTAGGGGGCGGGGGCCTAGCGCAGGGCTGCACCAGCACGTCTGTGCCTTCGTGCCCACGTGGCCCGTGGATGACAGCGTTGACAGCGTGTGGCAAGCCATGCGGCTCTCCGATGGAGGCGGTGAAGGCGGTCATGGCTCTGAGTGCAGGCACAGGGCTGGCCTGCTTTCCACTGCTGCCTGCTGTTGTCTTGGTGATACCCACTTGCATGCCTTTACTGGCTGTGTCCACTGCTGTCCGGTACAGGGCATCCACCGTCTCCGTGCCAGCGCCCGGCAACTGCTCCGACCCCTGTCCTCCAGCGCCTGCAGCCAACGTGACCTCGTTCTGTCCCTGGAGCTCTTGCTGACCTTCCTGGAACATTCCTGGCTCAGCAGGAAGTGATGTCACACCAGGCGGTGCGCTGATCTGGGTATGGGAGATTGGGGTGCCGTCTGGCATGCATCCCTGGAACAGAGGAGTCAAAGGATAATATTGTTAAGGTTAAATTCATCTGCAGCATGCAGGTCATTAAGGGTGCACTGATCCTGTTTTTTCCATTCTGAATACTGACGCCTGATACTTGTTTTATTAAGTTTTATGAAACACAGAGTGTCCCAAGTCGATGTGTTACGTCAGTCAACATTACATATGACAAATAATACATTCGGCATTAACTGGAACGCAAAATATGCCACAACCAATCTCATCATAATCATTTCAAATCAGTAGAGGTCTGATAACACTCAGCAATGGAACTTTTACATCAAGCAAAAACTGGTCAATTGGTGAAACTTCTTAAAGAGTAAGACTAATTTTGGACCAGCTTTTCCATTTAATGAAGATGAACAGTGTTCTTACGCAGATCCATGTGCCTCACCTGGTAGTCCTGGTACAGACAGCCCATGGTGTTGGAGGCATTATTCTCAGGAAACGGTGTTTCTGAATAAGCGTGCCCCTGGGTCTGGTATGGGGAGACCCCATGCATGCTCTGGAGTGCTGGATGCAGCTGGTGCTGCTGGTATATGTGTCCTGTGCTGCTCATGATGCTGCCCATCTGAGGATTACCTATACTGCAGTTCAGCGATGATGCATTACCTGTGAGGAATAAAAAAAGAAATATATAATCAGTGATCCTCAAACCTGAACTTGGAGTGCTCTGCATGCTCTAATAAACCAATGTCAACTCAGGAAGGACTTTTTTAATGAGCTGATTACTTTAATCAGATTTTTAACAACAGAGAAAACAACAAAGTATGGAAGGCAAGGTTGGCTACCACTGCAGTATATATCAAATTAGGATTCAGTCTTCAGCTGGGTTCAAATGAGAATTTAAATGTGTACTTCTAAACAAACATTTAAACAAACATTTAAACAAACAGATTTGTTAATTTATCTTTAGATGACCATGAAGATTAATTCATTTATCAACACTACTCCAAATGTAAGTAACCTATGATACTATTACAACAAGTACAACTTCATAGTCCAGTTACTTTGCTTTTAACTCAAAGAAATAACCTTTTGGGTCAGTTCTATTTTCAGCTTGACTGAGGGCAGGTGGCAGCCATGTGCGTCATCATCTGTATTCTGTTTAACAACCGTTATATTCAGTACCAACATCATCAATATTACTGCTGCTGTTCGGTAGAAAAGAGCAGAAATAAGAGTAGACATATTCAATCCAAAAACAGCCATGAAATGTACAGAATTACATGCTGTGCTGATTGCAATGTTTAAGTGAATATGCTTTAACTGAGTCTGGCCCCTAGAGGGCGGTCTCAGTGCTTACAGTTACGGCTGGTGTGATTGGCCCTCCGCTCTCCAGATGGCACAAAGTCTGCTGTGCGCTCTCTGGCTTTCTCTCAGCATGTATTCCTTTCTCTACCTCTGTCTTCCTTTCCCAGGCTGGCTGATGCTCTCTCGCTCTCTCCCCCTCTCTCTCTCTGAATAAAGAGTGTAAGGCTGCCAGATGGCATGGTAGGTGAGTGTATCTCTCTGAATCTCTGTATATATGGCCAACACCTGCCCCAGAAGAGATTAGCGGTGAACTTCACCCACGAAAATGTTAATAATGAATAAATGAACACTAAGAGAGACCAGTCAGGCTTATCTATATCAGGCATTAATTACATCCTCAATCTTTTAAAACTTTAAAACAGTTTTCACGTGCGTGCAGAATTACCTTAGGATGACACACACAGTGCATTTACATGCACACTAACAATCCAGTTTTAAATGTTTAAACACCATCTCATTCAAAGTTTGAGAAAACAGCATATTATGATCTCAAATACCATTGAAGCTGTTGGCAAAATTTATAAAATCTGCTTACATTTTACCTCAATAATTAGGTCATTCAGGGCATGTATAGCATTAACCTGATCTCTGCCTATATGCAACACCCCAGCGAGCTGCGGGGTCCAAGCAGCTTTCCCAAACAGCTAGTTCATAGTTACATAAAATACTAAACAAACCATAAATCAAGTCAAGTTTTGTGACTGTTTAGGACTGGCTCAATCCTAACCCTGTGAAACACCTGGTGTAATCCAATTGGCTGATTTTTAGTAACTCAGTCCTCACTAGAAATCCAATAATATTAAGACAACACAGGAGACCAAATTTCAGCTCAATCAGACTTACAGTTCCTGAGAAACAGCTATTTGAAATCCACTAAACTAGACACGTGTTACAGCTGTTTGAATAAATTAAGCTCCAATCTGCAAGCAGTGGTATGTGGTGCCATACTGTTTAAAAAATCTCAACATTTATTGAGGCTCAGACACTACTCAGAGTACCAATTTTTATGAAGATATGCCAAAAATTCTATGTTTTGCATATTATATCAATAATTTTTCATACATTTGTCAATCATTGAGTAATGTGAATGTTTTTAGTAGTAGTTGTTACACCAAAATTCCTGACAGATTTACACACGTTCAGTAAAAGTGATTTACTTCATACTGATAAACGACAAATTTTATCAGTAAATTTAGCAAATTTATTAAATTTATCAGTTGATACAATCAGCCAACTTATCAGATGAACACAATCAGCCATAAATTACCAATCACTTTCATAGCACAGCTGATTTACATTTAGTGACACCTGCAAAATTTTATAAAAGGCAAAGCACAGAGAGCTGAAACCAACAAAATGACAACTAAACGGTGAAAGAGCGCATCCTAACTGTGGCATGTGCTAAATCTTCCACTAAGACAGCTGATTCACTGCGACACGTCGGCTACCACAGAAACTCACTAACTTTTACTCGGTTTATAGGGTGCCGTTACTTTTGTCCTAACTGAATGTCTTATTAGTCTTATTTTATGGAATTGTTTGGATCAATTCCCTACAAGTCATTAATATTCACAAAATGTTTGCTACATCTGTGTGCAGCTGATATTAAGTGATTCTGCAGTAACTCATCCCCAGTTATATGATTTGAAGCTGACCAAATAAGGTTTACGGTAGTGAGTCTCCTTATATGCAAATTTACACAAACTCAGGAGCTCTTTTTTTTTCAAACTGTATTTTCATGAATACCACGCTTATTGTGATATTTACATCTAAATGTGTTAAACAACTTAAAACATTACACCGTTTGTTTGAATCCACGCAATTTTTCAAGCGATCAAAAATACTGGAACATGTGACTGACTGGTGTTTCTTGTTACCCAGGTACGCCCTGTTAGATTGATTGTTGAAACAATTAATAGCTTTGAATGTCTACTCTTGGTTTGCATTTGTTGTTACAAAGGATAAACCAACATGAAGACCAGAGCGCTGTCTATGGGAGAAAAGCAAGCCATTTTGAAGCCAAGAAGAGGGGAAAAAAAAAAATCAATCAGAGGCATTGCACAAGCATTGCATAGAGCCAATACAACAATCTAGAATAAATACTCTTGTGAATGATTTACAACAAATTTGTTCCTATTCAGCTTGATAAATGAGACCCAATTTGTTTTCATAAGAATCTTTTATAATTTAGCATTTATCAATGCTATGCCACTACTCTGTTGAAATAATTTTAACTACTTGCAAGCTTGATTTAAAAAGCAGTGATGCTATCCATCACTTTGCTACTGGAAAATGAAATTAAAGTAATAGTTTTGCTACTCGCAGCGATACTACTAGGAAAAAAAAAAAGACTGACTGGATTCATGTCCACCTTGTGTTTTGTCATTATTAGTTTGCTCAAGTGCATGAAAAACACATTAATTTAATAATAAAGTAATAGTAAAAAAGGATTTCTGCCAGTCATCTAAACATTCTGTACATATAAATACCTTATAGATGAAAGTGCACATCACTGGGTTTAAAAAAGATCTGACTACAGCTTTCCCAACACAATACATTTTAAATTTCATGCCCTAGTAAATCCTAATTTCACAAGATCTTATTCATGACAAACTATTTTTGCTTAAAGCAATCTTTCATTAATAAACAGACAATAAATACTATTCCTAACCACAATGAAGTTCCACATGGACCAGCGATTTTCTACCAAGTGCTAGCACATAAAGACAGCAATTGGAAATATTGTCCACATGACTCAGCAATCTCCCATCCCCTTGATAACGCAGGACGCTGACTCAGCATTATGCCTGCCGTTTTAATAGGCTTTGACGTCTCCGAAAGCAGGATGCCCCAGAGAGAGAGAGACGCAGCTTTGTGTGATGAATCTCAGCAAATATCATTCCTCACCCTGACATTAGCCAAATGAAAGGCTCTAACGTACAAGTCTAAAATGAAAAATCTCATTAATTTTTGGTACTACGTATGACTGACTCGCGGTGCGTGGGCAGTGAATACGATCTGCTTGCACTCGACTGAGAATACACACACCAGCCTGTTTACTTTCGCACAATATGAAATGTCCACATATTGCACTGATGGACTGATTTCACTAAAAGCTTAACATACCTGATCACACTGATAAGAGGAAACTTGCATACATCCATAGTCTATACTCCACACACATTCACTGTTTGATAAATAGAACTGGTGGTGGAGGTGGGAAGCCTTGAGCTAGGCCTTGTGCTGCGTTCTTTAATATTTCTTTCAGCTTGTGCATGACTCAACAGTAACTCTGTGCTTAGCACCCAGCCACGTACACACACGGAGGGAGGGTATGCTGAGTGGCTGACAATCTCGTTTCCATCAAACCCGTCAGATTAAAAGCTGTGTGCGTATATGTAACAGTTAGCACCCTATCTAAAAGTAAATTTGGATTAAATTTGTACTGCTTGTGGCAGTATTTTTTTTATTTTATTTTTTTAAACATCTGTGCATTAAGTATAGATTAGAATAGGACAGGGTGATGTCGACCCAATACAAACCAGAGTTACTCTTACCACCTCAAAGCTGATTATTTCCTATAGCAGAATGTAATGAAGTGTGTTATTCTTATTATGCCTCAGCCTCAGCACACAAAGATATTTTACACAACTCTATGCTTGCAACTTTGTGGCAGCAGTTTGGGGAAGGCCCTTTCCTGTTCCAGCATGGCTGTGCCCCAGTGCACAAAGCGATTCCATAAAAACATGGTTTGATGAGTTTGGTGTGGAGGAACTCCAGTGGCCTGCACAGAGCCCTGACCTCATCCCCACTGTGAGATGAAACAGAACGTTGATTGTGAGCCAGGTCTTCTCGTGTGAAGGTCAGCTGTCCACATACTTTTAGCCATAGTGTGTATATATAGAGGAAATGTCACAGTTTCGTTCCACAAGTTAATGTTTCAGATTTGTGTTTATTCATTTACCCAGTGTTGATTTTTTAAAAATATATATATATATTTTTGTTTGTTTGTTTATCTAACTTTATTTACATTTCCTACCTGGGATCTCAGTAAAATCTACTATTCTGAAGTTAAGCTGAATCCCAAATTTACCTTGTATAAGGTATAACAATATTGCTGTGCTCCCTAGGTAGTGTCCTTATGCATAATGTAGAAGGCCATTTGAGATTTGCCCTGAGAGACTGCTTGACTCCTTGGATTTTTGTTGTAAAGTTTGCATTTCAACTCATCAGCATTTTCAATAAAGTATTGGCACCCTGGTGTGCTGGCAGCCACTACATGAAAGTTTGCTCCTCTATATTTTCAGTAAAGCCCCAAAAGCATTTTAACATCAAATGACACAATTAGCCACATTTTAAAATGCTTTGTTTGAATTTTGAGAACTATTTTATTAAGTGTGCCTCCTGATAGAAATGCTGTTAAGCCTGATGCCACACTGCAGTCACAGGATGTATACCTTGCTGGAATGTACCATTTGTGTGAGGGGATCTGATAAACTGGCAACTATGTGCATACTGCGACACTGTTCTGATGTGCTGTTGATAGCATACACACTCTGTATAGTAAGACTGTATTTTATTACAGCGCAGAACATCCCCACCATAAAGCGCTGCTCGGCAATACATTAGAATCCAGGACTATCCATTTCTTGGCCCAATGTGTGCGTAGGTTTACCTTCACATAATACTGCCTGTGAGTGGTTAAGGCTTTTATTGGAACGTTGTAGGTTCAAATCCCAACACTGCCACTGTTTGATCCTTGAGCTAAACCCTTAAATCTCAACTGCTCGGTTCTATTTCTGTTGTAAGTCACTTTGGGTAAAAATGTCAGCCAAATATAAACCTAAGTGAGTGCTTAAGCAAGCAATACAAATATATATATATATTTTTTGGATTTTCCCTCCATTTGCTCCTTAAAAGAGTCTTGGCTAATTCCCACCGACTAACCAGTTCTCCTCTATCCTATGATGGCTACCAACCAGGAAGGGTGAAGGCTAACATGTGCTTTCTTGTGACATACGAAGCCAGCCAACTGCATCTTTCCGAACTCATGCTGCATCACTGGACAGCATCAAACACTTGGAGGAAAGGGCTATCCGCCCTCTTCTGCATGCATGAGCTCACAGACACCCACCAATTGGCTAGTGTCACTGTGGCTGACAGGGGAGAGAGAGTATGCCATTCCCTTACACCCAGAGAATACAGCCAATGTTTGTTCTCCTGGCTGTGGCATTATCAGGAGTCATATCAGAGTGAGTCGCTTATCATAATCAGCTACAACAGCTGGAGACCATGATGGGCGTCAATACTGTCAGAGAAGAACAAGAAAGTGCACCACGAGTTGGGACATGAGTGTCAAAACTGGACTATTGTGGTTGACACAAGCAACAAACACACAGAGTCCGTGGAGCCACCAGCCAGTAGCAGCCAGAGGGGGCAGTGTGCTGGCTTCCTGGCACACACATGGACCCAGATATCACTTGAAAAACGGGTTAGCAACAGGGCATGTGTGATCGTTACTGCTGACTAAATTGCTACAGTTTCACAACTGCTACATATCCACACTAAGACTGACAGTTAAAGCAAGGCAATGCACCATCACAAGTCTTTTATCATTTTCAAATGAGCAACACAGTGAGTTTTCATTTCGTCAGTGTCCTGCACAGTCCCAGGGTCTCGACCCTATCAAGTATCTCTGGGATGAAATCGAAAGGGATGTTTGCAGGAAGACTCAGAATTTGCACGTCTGCACATTGCATCCAGCATCTTACTGCCCATTTCATGCTTTCTGAAGGCCAAAGGGGCCACTTAAGAAACAACTCACTTGGCAACTAAGTGTAGTGTATGTATGAAAGCAGCAGTAATATGTATTGTTTATCCTGCTAGCAGTGGAGTGCTAGAATGTAGTGTGTATGCAGCAGTCTACAGGGGCAGTAAGTTGTTGTGGCGTATACTGAGTGTATAAGAATGATAGCAGTCGGCCCACTGAGCTTGAGGGCTCGCCCAGTACGGACAGCACGTATGATCTACTGATGCTGCTGGTTGCCGGGTAGGTTGCCATGGGAACCGTGGCGGGATGATTGGTGGGGCTGTCCGCTGTTTGATTCAGACTGCAACCCCTCCCCTTTCTACTACTGCACACCACCACACACAACAGTATACACACACACACACACACACACACACACACACACACACACACACACACACACACACACACACACACACACGCACACACTGTAAGGAGGAGGACCATGATTTAATGGGGCTGGGGGGATTGTGCTGGGTGGGTGTGTGTGTGTGTGTGTGTTGAGTGAAACCACGCAGTGTGTCAAGAGTGTGTTTGCTTTCACATTGTTGAGAGACTGTGTGTGTGTTACTTATCCTTGCCAGAAAAGAGGCAGAAAAGTCAGAAAAGATTTATCATCATCCGAGCTGCTTTAAAACATTCACTCAGCCATTCCTTTGGAGTTACACCAGAAAAGCTGTTACACCCATTTAGGACAAAGCATCTCAATGTGCTATTTTCTTTTTTTTCCCAGTGCATTTTGTAACACAATGTGCTTTTATGTGTGACCTGATCCTACCTTAGGTCCCAGCACATATTAAGCCTTTGAAATCAATTCCAGATGAGCATGCCATTTCTTTTGCTTAAAAACTACATGACAGCATCTGTGTTAAAGTCAAATTTTTACCAGAGAATCGTGACCAATACAAGAATCTGCTTGAGGTAATGCCAAATGCACATTACATACTTTTAGCCCTGATTTCTCTGTTGTGGACTAATTCTGTGGACCTAGGACACCCCCTTCA
Source organism: Pangasianodon hypophthalmus (assembly GCF_027358585.1). Lineage (NCBI taxonomy): Eukaryota > Metazoa > Chordata > Actinopteri > Siluriformes > Pangasiidae > Pangasianodon > Pangasianodon hypophthalmus. The sequence continues at coordinate 31,245,448 of NC_069711.1, read as the reverse complement.
GCACCCCCTTTTCCACATTTTTATGTTTCTGTACAAAATGGTGCATAAACTTCCACCATAACCAGTTGCCCCTGATAGTCACATAGCATACAGCTCTCACGTTTTTGATTGTGAGAAAGCAGGATTTTGGGATCTCTCCAGGTGAAAGAGTGGACTGTCTAGTCTATGTTAATCCAGAAAACACCAGATCACAAGTGATCACACTTTGTGTAGTGTCAGTCATTCTGAGACTTGTGAAATTCATGTCCAAAATAATCTTTAAATAAGTTTGCGTGGAATATGAGCACAAAGACGTTTAAATAATTATGAAATAATCATGAAACCAGTTACATAGCATATAATCGCATCATGACACGTGAGACCACTGTATCAACAGCCATATGAAGGCACATTTAACCACTGTCCAATTATCAGTGTGTATCTGTTTGTACTGCATTTGTAGATCATTTTTGATTTAACAATAGCAACAAAGTCAAGCTTTTAAGTTTTTAGCTAGTTGTGTTACGTAACTGATGGTGATTTAATTAGTATCAGAGAAAAATTAACCATATTCAGGGTGGACAAATGAATAAATTTAGTAGCTATCCCACCATGCAAGCCTATACCCAGCTCCATTTTTGATCTCCTGGTAATTTTTAATTAGCAAATTATGTTGGTGGCCATGACACCAAGTTGTTGGCGATCATTTAGCTATGATCTAAAAGTTCTCATTTATAGTGAAATGTACTTGGACCTGGTCCACTGACTGATGGCTATCAGCTGCAAATTGTAACCCACAGTAATACATTTCCATGTGTGTCTGGCCACCTCACTCCTCCTGCTCCGACTCGCCTGCTGTCCTTTTGTCAATGTCTCAAAGGTGCCACGTCACTTTCTGCTGTCATTTACCTTTACCTGTTTCTCTCCCTCACTGCTATCTCTTTCAGCTCTTCTCTTGGCCACTCTCTCTGTAGGGCATTAATCATTTTAGACAACTTTTAACAGACTGCTTAACAACCTGCTTGTGTCATTTAAACTGAAAAAGTGTCATGTTTTTTATAATACTAATACTAACTAGTTGTTATATGAGCCTATAGTAAATAGCAACTAGGTGCTGATGTTAGCCTAATTCCTTCGTAACTCCACACATACAAGATTTGTAAAAACAAATGGTAAAATTTCACTAATCATTAGCACAAGATGCACTGTGGCTCAGAGAAAATAGCATCACATAGCTAATACAGTGTGTTATTAATAGCACAAATGCACTGTTCTAGTGAAGCATGTCATTACTGTCCCATCTTTGTCCAATTTTATTATAGCATGTGTTAAAAAAAAATTGAAGCACAGATGATCTGGGGGAACCCATGTACGGTCTGGACAGTCAGCAAAATGCTAATAATCTTAAGGAGTGTATAGCCATTAGCTTTAAGTACCTTATCTCCAAACAGTCATTTTACATCAACAATAAATCCTCATCTATGTTTTCTCCACTATGGTTCAACTATGCTAGGCTCAGCTTTAATGCTTTCTTCACAGCAAACCCAAATGACTCATAAGTCCTTCATCTGATTGTTAGGAGGCTGATGGAGAAAAATCCAGATATGCAAGCACAGCATAAAATCAGAGTGAAAATAATTTCCAAATACATTCCATGGTGGTTCAGTGGCCAGAGAACTTCAGTATGACTCACAGTAGGCCTAGATTATAGAAGTAGTCCGACAGAACACATTCAGATTTTCATTTTTGCCATGAAGTTTGATCAACCAAGACAGACGATGATAGCTGGCTTCCTGTTGCCCCAATGCCATGCAGCAAAGGTTCTCCATAACAGTCTTACAGATATGATGTGCTGCACTTTTTTTTTGCCTAAAAAGAGTGCTGAACCACAAAACCATGCACTGCGTGGGTTTATAAACTACTGCCATAACGTAAAGTAGTTAAATCCAAAACTATTCCAAGAAGACTATCCCTAGAGTTACTAAATGTAAAATACATATGTACTATAATTACTCAGACTTCTGTATATAGCCAAATCAAGTTTATAGTGAATTAGTAATCACATTAAATACATCCCTCCCTCTCTTGGAACTTAATTATTTAACCTTTATAATATACCACAATCCTTCGCTGTTACGATCCCTCCATGTACTTCCTAAATCACAAAGTCTACAAAAACCTGAAAAAAAAAAACAAATCACACAGGCCCTGGACAAAGCAGCAAACTGATAGCAAAGGAAAAGTATATGCTCCTGTTCTTACCTGTGTCAGACAAGGCTTGGACACAACTAGCATCATTGCTATTGGGTACCATACAGGACATATTTGGTCGGATGTGTCCATGAGGAATGCCTTGCTGCTGTTGATGTACATGAGACAACTGCTGTGGGTGAGTGCTTGGGTGTCCCATTGAAGGATGTCCTAGGGGAATCTGTCCACTTTGGCCCAATGGTCCACAGTTCCCCATAGCCGTGGCTTGCATCTGGTTCATCATCCCAGGGAATGGAGTCTGAGGGCCTTGTGCACCAGGCTCCATGCTTGGACAGTGCAATGGGTCTGACTGACTGTGAAGCCGTTGTTGTAACTGTATGCTCTGTTGGGCCATGCCAGGGGGCATAGCGCCCTCTCCAAAGTGCATCTGACTAGGGCCAACTGCAGGTAATGGCCGACTACCCCTGGCCATGTGGGAGCTCTGGTTGCTCATCGACTGGAGTAGCTGGGCCATGGAGGTGTTAGGAGGTAGACCTCCAAGCCGGTGCACTTTCCTCATTTGCTCCGGAGGAGGGCAAGTTGGCCTGGGACCACTCATGTCCGGTTTCATCATGCTGAAGACCATGTTGTCATGGCTGCCAGCATTAGGAGGTTGCTTGCGCTTACGGAGAGGGTCACGCTGCTGGGCCATGAGCTTGTCCCGCAGAGCTGCACGTCCGCTCTGGCCCTCAGGCATGGGCATTAACATGGTCGAGCTGGGTGGTAACATGGTATTTAAAGTGTTGGGCCCTTCAATAGCCCTGCTACCACTACTTCCACTACCACTAAGAGGGCAAGGCATCCCACTGCCACCATTTCCGTTATTACCACCACTGGCAAGACTAGCGCTTCCACTCCCCATGCCACCAGCACCTGCACCCATCCCTGTGCCAACACCCATACCAGCACCACTGCTGCCTATCCCACCACTGCTACCACCAAGTTTGTTTTGATTTGCTAGCTGTGCTTTGGCTGCTGCTGAGAGTAGACTACTGGCAGGGAAAGAGGCAGAGTTGTGTTGGTTGAGGATCTGGTTGAGGGGCATGCCCAGTAGTCCAGGGTGGTTCTTCTGGGGGGCAGTACTGCCTGAGGCTGGGGGAAACATGGAGTTGTGCTGACTGCTGATTGCATTATTCATTCCCGACAGAACTTGGTTGGGGTCTTTGTACTGATGGAGTGTGTCAGGCTTGGAAGAGGGGCTGGAAGGCATAGTGGGTCTGGGCGAACCCATGGAGGATCTGGGTGAGCGTGGTGGAACCTTAATGCTGCCACATGGGGCCTGAGGCCCTGAGGGCATGGCAAAGCTCCCATGCTCTGATGAGGTGGAAGAGGAGCGGGAACGCTGTGGCGATGCTTCCATGCGGCCCATTGCAGGCCCAGACATGTGCACAGGGGACGTTACTGGTGAGGGGGAGATGGAGGTGGCTGCTCCATGCTGAGCCCTCTGCATGTGTCCACCATGGCCAACTGGCCCAGGCTTCACTGTTGGTAATGGAAGGTTGCTTGGCAACGGGACAATGGCAGGAGGGATGTTTACATTCATCATTGGTACCTGAGAGTGGGCATTGGGCTGGAAGTTGGATGGGCTTGGATTTGTCATGGGACTTTGAATGACAGGTTTGCTGGGAATGGGGTCCAGAATTCCCAGAGGATCCTTCTCAGAAGTCATCTGTTTTTTCTGGACCGCACATGTGGGGGGCATAACAGGGGGAGGAACAGGGTGAGGTGCAGACTGGGCCTTGTGGTGAAATACTGCTCTGGTCATGTCCATGTTAGGTGGGTAGCTGACATTACAGTGTGGCTTTTTCATGATAGGGCTTTTGTTGGGGACTTGGGGGGAGAGAGGCGTGTTAGTCCTTCCAGCCATGGCACAGGATAATTGGGTGGCAGGAGAACCATGGATCATGACACCAGGAGGGGACATGGGTGTCCTGCTGTTGCCATGAATTGGGCTGGGACTACCAGCCCCCTGAAAGCCACAGGGATTGCTTCGTGGAAATCCATCCGGACTACCCAAAGAGTCTGTTCTAGGGGACAGGGAGCCATCCCCATACGCCTGCAAACCTGATGAAGGGCTCAGCATTCCTCCAGGTCCACTGCGGTAGGGAGACTTAGGCCCTGGCTCATTACTGCCCAATCTTTGTCGAGGGTATCCAGAATAATGCTCTGGGTGCTGAGCACTGCTCATGTCTGCAGAGTAGTGTCGCTGACCTGCCGCCATCATCATCTTGAAAGGGTTCTTACAGTCAGGTAGTGTTGAATTCGGCAGCCCGTCGTGGGACTTATTCCTTATTGCTCGAGGGGTTGCAGACCGCTGGATGGTAGGGGCCATGGACGTTACAGCACCTTTAAAGGAAAACGGTTTTATTAAAAGGGGACACAATAACTGTTTAATGCATCAAACTAAAAAGAAAAAAAAATGATTTTAAGGAGCTGAGCTTTGTACCAATCTTTGTTTTGTCAGGTATTTAGTAAAAAAAATTATACAGCTCAAAAATACACCTTCTAAACATTTAGCAAACATTAGCACTTCAAGCACAATCTCAACCAAAACACAGTAAGATGAAAACATCATACTTGTGCCTCCACTGGGACCGGTCAGCGTTAGGGAGGGGTGCGGTAACTCCATACTTTTGTGCAGAGTGGCTACAGCTATGAGCTTTCTCTTGTGGATGCAAAGCTTTGTGACATCCTCATCAGCCTTCACGTCCTCTGCAGTCCTCTGTTTGACAGTGGCCCCAGGATCGAAATTAAACACCTGAGGAAGCAGTGGTTGTTAACATGGCCTGAGCTTGCCTGTGTTCATGCATTATTACCAAAATTTACTTTCACTCTGACCTTGCATATTAATTCACTGACCTACATATTTCCAGAGGTAATGTAAATTCATTAATGTTTTACAACTGAAATGGGTATGAGGGGAGTCTAAGATGAAGACTGACCTTGGGGAGGATGAGTGGACACTCCAGGCCACACTTACAGGTGCCATCCGTGAGTAGGTAGGACTTCACCTGTTCAAGGCTGGACAGCACTGATCCACTGGGACTATAAGACAATTCATTAGTGCTGCATTTGTGTCATACAAAAAATGTTGAGAAAAAGCTTGGTACAATTTGGATGAAGTATTCACTGATCCAGGACTAAGCACTGCGGCTCATATTTAAAAGTATTTACTAATATTAACACATCTACACATCCTTTACCTGATATAGATGACCCCAGTGGACTCCAACTTTCGCTGCCAGCCAATGGGCACCTGGGTAGGCGCAGGCTGCCCCTCCCCTTCCCCTCTCTCACTCTCCTTTCCTCCATTCATTTTTCTGGGTTAGCGCTTGACTCCGCTGGAGAGATCACACTTTCTTCACTGTCCCAACACTACTTGTCATTGTGTCTCTCGGAAACGGGAGGACAAAGCGCTACAACTTTCCTCTAAAGAAGCTGGCTGTGGCGAAATGTGTCCGGGGCTGGGTGCACGCGAGGCAGGCTCACAGCGGGACCACGCCTCTGACGAGCCTCATCGCGCTGCTACTAAATGCAGATGGGGATTCCCATGTTGGTCTCTGACCAATCAGAGCCATGAGAGTTGGGATGAAGTTCATGGGCTACATATGCAAAACAAAAAGCACCTTAGAGTAAAAAACGCATGATTACAGTGCAAGCGCACTGCAAGCCACCGTGCAGCACGCACATTCAGCACAGCAAGAGATGACTCTCCAGGTCACGAGACTGCTCCTTCCCGAAGTGGATGATTCTCATTTTCTTTCGGGCTGATCAGTTTAAACTGAAAAATCCCATCACACGCTTGGCCAACATGTCAGAGCCAGTATGATTTGCATGATTACTGTGAAAAAGAAAACAGAAAAAAGGTTAAGATGCTTAAACAGTTTTCAAAACTCCTTTGTAAAGGATAGAAAAAATGGAGTGGCCTGTTAAAATCATTAAGGGGTTTAGTAATTGAAACAGCATTTGTGGAAGAAAAAGAGAAAGCAATCTCTTATCACTCTGAATCCCTCAGTTCTGACAGAGCTTTGTTATGGAGAGAGGAATGCACCCTCCACACCGCATACATTTCAGCGCTGGGTGAATCATCCTCTCTCTGTATTTCCTGTTGTGCATGACTAATACAGTAGAGCGGGACCAAACAGGAGGGTATAAGAAGGTATGAATCTTTGTACTTGTCACATACCTCAGTGCAAAACTGAACAGGCCAGCTTTAAAATTAACAATAATTTGCCTTATTAATATAGATCCAAATCACAAAATTCTTTATTTAAGTGAATTTGAAATACCTACACAAAGTAAATGGCACCATATAAACAGAAATCAAAACTAAAATTTAGCCAGGTCTGCAGGAGAGTAGTGTCCCTTGGGAGGTTAATGGAGGTTGATTTAGCTTCTAACTAGCAGACCTAAGAAACCTACAGCTTTAACAGATGTTATAAAATAACAAAGAGACATGCAAAAGCTTCTCAATACAATCAATGGTGTGTTTCTGTTTAAATTTGAATTGCTTATAGCAGCTTTGGTCTGGCAGCAGTCTGCAATATAAACTGGCTTCGCTTCTTGGGCTACCTTCAACACCACATGCCTGTATACAGTGTAAACATAGCCACGCCCCCAGATCCCAAAACACAGGAGCCACTCTTTGGACCACCCACACCCAATAAAATAGAGCTACACTAGGCAAGTTTTTACTGTCTAAGCGTGAAGTTCCCTTGAAAAACATACACAAAAACACCCAGCAGTTATAGTCCAATACTGTATGAAGGCAAACTGCACCATTATAAAGCTAAAAATAGTGTCCCTCAAGTGGCGCTTGTGCCACGTGCAGTGTGCATGCGTTGTTAAACAGAATCAATTCCTAAGGTAACAAGTCTTGGTTGTTTAACATCTATCTCCATTTTTAATATCAATACTTTATCACACGTGTTCAAATTTAGGCTACGTAAAAATTTGAAGCTTCATTTGTGTTGGCTAGATTTCTCACCAAGTTGCTTGTGTCGGCTGTTTTGACATATAGGGATTTACAGTAGAACAGCCATTTGTCTTCATCAACAAAATATGTCCAAACTCCTCTCTTTTAAACAGTCTTTTTTCCTACAAGTTGAGGTCTTGAAACTTGTTTTCTTTACCCATGCACTTGCCTCTGGAGTCACTGAGCACTTTCTGCACCATACGAGCCAAATTAGCTATACGTATAAGTAAGTATATAGGTATATGGGCTATAGTTAAAAATATATCAGATTGGTGCTGGCCAATTTGAAGCATTGAAAGTATCAAATATTAGAGAATTGAATTGTTTATCATGTTGGAGTATTGACAAATTATCAAACTTTCATTATCTTGTGCAACTCTAAGATCAAGTTGATAAAAGTGCCATTTCTGTCGTCACCGTAAGGTTACGAGAGCTACATTAGTTGATACAAAGCCGTTGCAGGTGGTTTTTTCTTAAAACTTGAAGTCACAACAACCTTGTTTGCTAATTAGGAAAACAGCGGTACAAATTCTTCTTTTATTTCATCTGCGTTTTCAGCCACCTTTAAGTATAAAGTGTGACTTAAGCCCATCGCTGGTGTACATCACTACCATCTCTTGGTAATTATTTAATCTTCACATCCTTGTTATCTGATAAACAGATTAATCTTAAACTTTCCTCCTGTATTGAATAGACATAACCTACTTTTTTGAGTGGTTTTAAGCCGGAATGCACGACTCACTTCGATCAGTGACAAAATAAATATTCCAAGTTGTCTGAAGCTCTAAAACGTGGAATATTAATAATATGCATCAACAGTGATCCAAAATGGCGTTGTGCCGACATTGGCTGGATGTGTGTGTGCTATGTGGGAGCATGATTTTTTTTTTTAAAGCTAGACCACAACGCAGTTCTTTTTGCTATAAAATATATTCTACGGTGATTGTACGCCTTGTCCTTCCTGACAGAATAGAAGCAAAGCTTGATGTAGCTCTACATGATCATTTGTTGGAGAATGCCTAATATTAGACACATAACAAAATAAACACAGCATTAATACACTGACTAACTGAGCCTTCTCTGATGCGTAGCTGCCATTGTTCTCAGCTGCTGGTTAATGTGTGTACTTGCGGAACCGGCCTGATCCTTCATGTCTCGATGACAAAGCAGACTGAGGAGTACAAAAAAAAAAAAAAAAAAATTCAAAAGCATTAGTCTAAACACAGCTGTTGAGAGGAAATGGATGCAAAAATGGACTCTAAAAACAACACATATTCCATTTCTCTTCTGAACACTACTGATTGTGGCTTGATTAAGAATGAACACAGAAAGCCTGTTTTCTGTTAATACTAGCCAATGACTTAAGGGCATTTTTTCTCTGCTTCACCCAAAAATCGTATTAAAATCGCAACCTTGATTCATTTCTGAATGTAATTTGATTCAAGAACAGTACTGAATATGAAGCATTTGTACTAGTGTGTGTCAATATTCATTCTTATTCACTGTAACCAATGAGCATGGACGTTGTACCACATGATTTCATAAATTTACTTGAAACTCAGCAAGTCTACAGAAGGAAAAAGGGAGAAACAACGTTGGAAAGCTGTGAGTAAACTTTAAAATGACCCAAATGCCCACATGTACTGAGCAGGAACAAATTTGTCCTAAACAAATGTTTAAATGTTATATACTGACTATTTAATTCCTCATTACTAAATAAATGACAACTAATTGCATGAGTTTATCAAGAAGGATTTTCTTCCAGAAGTGGCAGACTCACTTAAGAAAAACAGAAACATTAGGCACAACTAACTCTTTAAAAAGCTGTTACTATTGCCGGTCTCCTTTAAACCGCGGGAAGGACACACTGTGATCTTAGCTTGATTAAAAATTAAAGTTTTACACCTGACCATCACACCCATATGTGCTTTTTGAATGACCCATTCCAGATTTATTCCCCTTTGCTGTTATAATAAGCTCCACTCTTCTGGGAAGGCTTTCCACTAGATTTTGGAGCATTGCTGTGGGGATTTGTGTTCATTCAGCTACAAGAGCATTAGTGAGATCAGGCGCTGATGTTGGTGAGGAGGCCTGGGGTTCAGTCGGTGTTCCAGTTCATCCCAAAGGTGTTCAGTGGGGTTGAGGTCAGGGCTCTGTGCAGGACACTCGAGTTCTTCCACTCCAACCTTCACACACCATGTCTTCATGGAGCTCACTTTGTGCACAGGGGCATTGTCATGCTGGAACAGGTTCGGGCCTCTTAGTTCCAGTGAAGGGAAATCTTGGTGCTACATAACACAAAGACATTCTATACAATTGTGTGCTTCCAAATTTTTGGGAACAGTTTGGGAAGAACAACATGGGTGTGATAGTCAGGTGTCCATATATTTTACAAACTTGCTCAGGATTGCAGAGTTTACAGGACAAATGTGCAGTAAACCAGTAATTCAAAATGCAGACTAGCCATCATTCACAAACATCCGCTAGGAGAATGGAGCCAAAACACTCGGCTCCAGTCATGCAAGAATTTAATAAATATACATAGTTTCTTAGAAAAATGTAAAAATTGTGAGTGAGAACTGTGATCTCATTTCTAATCCTGTTGGATAATAAGCAGGCTGCTACAAAGAAATTATATTGCCATCAGTTAATTTTATAGAAACAATCCAAAAGATTTGTAAAAATCTTATTTCTTTCCATGAAATGTATGCAGATGACTACAGAAAAGTATATATATATATATATATATATATATATATATATATATATATATATATATATATATAACCAATCAGAGCTTAGAATTTAACCTGCGTTTGGTTACTTTCAGATCATCTGAACTGACACATGGCTTCTTATGTCATTTTTTTGCTAGAGAAAAATGTTTCGTCAATGCTTCTTAATACATGCCATGAAAACATTCTTAAAACCTTGTGATTTATTATTATCTTTAGGATTGTTCCAATGAGGAAAACAACAGTCAAATTTTTCTTATAAACTAAAACGTTTACATAAAATTCCTTGATAACGACCATCCAGATAAGCAACTCACATGACTGAATGATGACAGAGGCTAGTTCTGAATGTAAAAAGTCATTTAATTCATGGATATAAATAAAATGATTCGAAGTGGTTGTGTTTTGTTTACCACTCTGGACTAACACCACGTACTCTGAACAGACAGCCCTTTTGTACGACGCATACTTTTCTGTCGAATCATTCTGTTTTCGTCACTGACTTTTTTTTTTTTTAACCAAGCCATGTCATCAGTTTCCTTATCAGAGCAGAGAGAGTAAATAAAATGAAAAATCTATACAAGTCTGTGAAAACTCTCCCCTTTCAGAACTAATGTCTCTAGCCCTGTAGCTAGTCTCTGGTCTCATGAGCTGCTTTCTGCTTAATAACTTAGAGAAATGCTTCTGCAACACAGGACCTGTTACGGAAGCCATGATGGTTCAGGTTTAGAAAACTAGTACCGCTGATGCACAGCACTGCTGTGGTATTTTTTGCAAATATTCAGCCTGCTTAAATGCTGGGTCCACACCTGGCCCGTGGCACGTCAGTTGTCAACCCCTGCTTTATAGCAACCAGCGTATTATCTAACAAGTTATCAGGCTGCCTCGGCTGTACTGCTCTTCTTAGAAACTAGCAAATTCCTTCCGTCTCGTTTACCTGCTGTTCTCCCCTGCCAGCTGTTGCCTCTTCTTTCTTACTAACTCTGTAGTCCTCATGTCTGCGCCATCAGCTTTCCATGACCGACTGGTCAAGCAAATCCTATCCTGCTAAGGTAAAACTGCAGTCATTGATCTTTTGCAATAAGTGTAATAATCATTCTCATGAAGCAGGCATGCTAGCACCATTACAATTATCAAAACTATAGTAGACCCTACTCTATCCAACATGCAGGAGGCTGCACAGCAGTCATTAGCATCCAGAATCACCAGTTCTATTCAAACAGAACTGCTGTTATAAGAAAAAAAATCAACAATGTGGTGGTGTGATGCGGCCTTACTAATTAGAATTACTAATACCACCCTGACATCGGGTATTTTCCTACAACAGCATGTCTCGAAGTGTTTAATTCCTCTAATATCACAGCAACTTGCCAATGATTACAATTTTTAATCCACTGATTAAGACTAGATAGATCATACCTTTTTTACAGTTACATTTTGTAGAACACCTGCAATACAAGTTATTTCCTGTTATCATTTACATTATAGCAGCTACAATTACTCCTTCAATCACCAACATCTCTTTTTACTCTCTTGAAGTTGCTAGGGCAAAAAAAAAAACAAACAAACAAAAAAAACAAAACAAAAAAATGCAGCTTGTCAAGTTCGTTAGAAACCGAAAAGTGCAATGTGGCAGAAAACAAAGTTACAGCTTTATCTCTGACTGTTGTAAAGTGCTGACACTGGAGACTCCTTCCCGAGAAGTCAAATAAACATCTCCTTACGGAAAACTATTTCAACAATTAAACCCTTTTTAAAAATCCATATGTAGAGCACGTTCCATACAAGTCCCTGTGCACGCTGCTATAGAAACAATAACGTATTCCAATTTGTACATTAATATTAAACCTGTGAATTGTCTTGCAGAGTCAAGAATACAACAGCGATAAATTTCAGCAGGGATAAATTCATACATTTGAAATTTATATATTTCTATAAAGCTGCTTCGTGACAATGTCCATTGTTAAAAGCGCTGTACAAATAAAATTAAATGGAATAGCGCTGTGGTATAAGAAGACGTAATACTGATATGGCGATGTACAATGTCACAATCTAATTTTCTAAGATAGCGCAGGTAGTGCGAGAACAGTTTGAAAAATACTTTTCCTTTTTAGTATTATATATTTTCAGTATTTTTTTTGTAAATTTGTAAACATTAAATACAACTATAGCCTAAGTGAAATGCAACACTACTTCTTTCTGGCACCTATATGTCATATCATGATACATTTTAGCACATCATAAAGGTCTTCTAATATTGTGATATGCTATTTTTGGCCTATTTTGGATGAAAGTAAGGAAGCTGAGTGGGGACTCTGGCTGATCATTCCATGTATAAGCTTGAACATTTGTTAACAACAATATGAGAATGTGTTGCGTTAGGATGTATAATGTGTATAACGGGAATGTTAGTTCATGCCAAGTGAATTCACTCCCTGACAATGCTTGGCCCATTAGTAGTCCACAAAGGTAGACATGGTCAGAGTCCCACAGAAGTTTCACTCAGTAGAAGGATGACCAGTGAAGATGCCTCGTGTGTGCTGAAGAGCTTTATAACCTACTTTACTAGGTCAAAAGTGGGGCTCGATCTGTTTCTGAAGCTCTAGTATTACTTAACCAGTCTATCGTTAAAAGTGTGTGTATGCTTGTTATGTGTGGATACATGGATCTGAAAAGAAGGTTAATATTTTGTCAAGAAAGGCTGTAAATTGTAATTTCTCAAAAATAAATAAATAAATAAAAACACAGAAAATGCCTCCCTCAACTCAGAACAGTTTCCTTAACTCCCGAGTTCAGCAAGTGACGTCAGATCAACACAGCTGCTCACAGCATCAACAGTAAACAAAGCATCACGTCTTACCTTTAAATGATATACTTCATATACAAGTTTTTCCTATAGATCAGTCAACATGCAGACACATTCGCTGTTTTAAAGAGGTAAACATACATCACTCATCACAGTTAGCTGGCTAGCTTGTTGGTGACAAAAGACAAACATGGAGGCGTCCATTTTTCCACCCATTTTGTAGCTCAAACTCAATGAGGTGGAAAATGTAAAAGCCGACTTCTCTGCTGCGGTATACCAGAGAGCTGTCGGATTTTTGGATCTGATTGGTCAAAATGTGTTGACTGATTTTCTAGAAAAGCAGCTCTGACAGTAGTTTTACAATTTATATTTATATTACAGTTTATATTAATGCGCTCATTCTGATACATTATCATTTCTATAGTAACAACTTTAGTAGCATTTACAGAGACTTGTATGGTGGAACAATCTTTAAATAACTTTCATTAAAAAAAAAAATGGATAAAAATGTGCTGTGAATTAACAAATAAAAACGTCTAATCATTGATATAGTGAAGGTTTCTGTAAAGTGATGTTTGTTTAACATTTTTGGAAGGAGTCTCCAGTTTCAGCACTTTGTAACAGTCAGTAAGTTTCTGGTTTCTCTATAACATGACAAGCTGCATTAAAAAAAAAAAAAAAAAATCTTATTAACTTGAAGAGAACGAAAAGAGAGAGGCTGGTAAGGGAATGACTGGTTATAGCTGCTGTAACATATGAGTACAACTATAAACAAGTAAAAAACGGGACATGTCGTTCATTAGTAAATTAAAAAAAGGAATTGTTGGTAAATTGCTGTGGTATGATAAGAGGAATAAAACAGTGTATGCTGTTACAGGAAAATAATCCACAGTAACTATTCCTTACTAATATAAATTTAATAACATTTTTAATATACAGAATACTTAGTCTAGATCATTACAAACAAAACAAACAAACAAACAAAAAAAAAACACCAAGACGTTTGATAAATATAAGCCCAAGGCTAATTCTGTGTGTGTGTGTGTGTGTGTGTGTGTGTGTGTGTGTTAGCCTTGAGTATGAGGGCCACCATGTGTCACCGGTTAATCCAGGTCTCTGCTGCTGACTCACAAGTGGCCTGTGAGGAACAGAGGCAGGGCCAAGGACACGTTTATCACTTCACTGTCTTCTACTAACCGCCTAATACACAAGCTTAATGCAAACACAGGATTCAGAGTCCCACGTTTCGACACATCTTTATATCGGTCCCTTTATTCAGCGTAAAACAGTTAAAAAAAAAAAAAAAAGATGGACAAACGCTGTCCGTCTTCAGCCAGATGGCGTCAGATCCATATGGCTAGATCGAAAAATAAAAAGTTTACAGTGTGCCTGTACATACATTATATACATATATATACACACACACACACACACGTATATGAGTGCACATGTGTACGTGTACATATATATGGGTGTGTACATTATATATATATATATATATATATATATATATATATATATATATATATATATATATATATATATATATATATCGATAACTCGATTCTGATTGGTCAGGTGTTGATTAATTTTCTACAACAGCAGCTCTGACAGTAATGCTACTGCAAAACAAATCACAGGTTTATATTAATGCTTTTCTTCTAATGCGTTATGGTTTCTATAGCAACAGCTAATTTACAGGGACTTCGTATGGCTGACGCTCGACATAAACAGATTAAAAATAAAGTAAGTGTGCCATCTTTGATACGATCAGGTTTTCTGTAAGGGGATTTAGGGAAGGAGTCTCCAGTGTCAGCGCTTTCTTACAGTCAGTAAAACTGTGACAAAGTTTCCCGACATGAGGAAAGTCTTCAGGGTGGAGGACTTTACGCTTTCTTGAGATCTGCGTTTTTGTCTTATAATTCTTATTGAGAGAGAAGAAAGACAGGCTCGTGGTTTTATAAAGCATGTGATAACAGGAACTAGCACGTGTCATGGACAGTCCACATCATCACAACATTAATCATAACCGTAAATGGATTTAATAAGAACATGTCGGTATTTAATTGAAAACTTGGTATGGTTTAAGAAGAATAAAACGCTTCAGGACGTGCTGATATTGGAAAATAATCAACTTCGGGGTGGAACCTGTAACTGCATTTAGTGCACTATAGTTACAATGGCAGCTGAAGGCATTTAGCAGCTTTTGCATACAGAGCATCGTTCTCTACATGTTTACTACTAACTTGAAACAGTGATGTAACCTCAAATTATGAAAACCACCAACTGCAATGATTCTACAATATATTCTTTCATGCCTGCTGATTACTTCAGAGCCATAATAGCATAGATTACGCCTAATCATCGACCAATTAACAATTCCAAGAGTTATTCTCAGTGGGAAAGCCTACAGCTGTGCTTAATCTATGCTTGAGAGAATAACAGTAGGGGTTGCACACCTAACTGTACTTCATGAAATTATTTTACAAAGCATGACATCACGAGCACAGAAATATGTGGTTATGGAGACACATTTATAGCCCTTATCTGTAGTTTTCATATGTAGGACCAAAACGTTTTAGCTTGATCCATTTCTTAAATGGAATTGCAAAAGTAATGGATTCAATGAAGGCCAACTGTAATACAAAGCGATGGATCTAAAGACATCAACTTTTTTTTTTTTAAATAACTGGACTTTCCGAAGGTAACAAACTACTTGTCCTTGTCACTGGGGTTTGTACCTCTAGTACATTTTTTTTTTTATTCGGGAAGCTGAACCATAAATGATTTTTTGAAGGTAGACTATATGCACTTTTTCAGATGAAAGTTACCAAGCAGACTAGAGCCATATTCAGACTGGATTAGTTTTCCACATGGAGGTGAGGTGATGGAATTGTTACCGTCGTATCTCTGAGACTTTAGGCTCATCCAAGTCAGTCACGTCAGTAACTTTTACAGAGATGTGTCTGTAAAGATTACGCCGTATTTTTATATAAATATATTGCGTTATATCCTGTGGGAAAGGAGGATTTTTTTTCCCCCCTTCGGTATAAGACACTCCGAGAGGTGCTCTTTCCTATCATCTCACACTGAAACAGAGTAGTGTGCGAGTTTAAAATGCAGAACAATAAAACACAGACAGCGTTTAAAAAGATATCAGAGAAGCGATACTTTCAGGGGTTTTAGGAAGTTACGGAGTTCCTAGCACAGTAAAGTCTACATACATTACAGTCATGTGACCTACTAATGATCAAGCACAACTGGGGAAGCCACAAGCCCTACAACAAGCACTGATAATAAAGGACAAAACAATCAGTTTGTGTTCAAACGGTGTGTACATAGTAAAAATTACACAGTAATTTTACAGCCTTAAAAATGACATAGTAATTTTTACTGTGATGACCATGCGTACATTGTGAAGGCACTTTCAGTTGTGTGACCGTGAATCGATCATAATTATTACCAACGTCTTCCGGCATCATTACTTAAAGATATATGTCTGGAAACCTAATGCCGTCTGAACAGTACTTAAGGGTATTAGTGTTTTTTTTTTTTTTTAACTCGGTAGTTATTGTATATAACGTTGATCTGGCGTTTGAACTAGAAACAAGATCCTCAAGTCGTTGAGATCAATAACCACAACGTGGCACATAACCACGAGGCTCTCAGAGATAAAGGTACTAAACTGCACTTTTCCGTGTCGCTAGTGTGGTGCCATATAGGATAAACCTTTCACACCTTTTATTAAAGGTGCACCTTTAATTTTCTGTAAAAGGTGCGTCAGTGCTGAGCGAGGTCCGAATATGTACCACGGGGTACACGCTATTCACTTTTGGGCAGCAGGATGGGTAGCGTCGCCACTTCACAGCTCAAAGATCCGCGCTTCCATCCTGAGCTCGGGTGAGTCTGTGTGTGGCGTTTCAGAGGACACGTGGGTTCCCTCTGGGTTCTCCCGAAAACGTAGAGAAGGTGAATTGTCTAGTCTTGAAGTGTCAACGTGTGTGTGTGTGTGTGTGCGATGGACTGGCATCTTATGTAGGGTGTATTCCTGTCTAGCGCACAGCGTTCCTGGAATAGACTCCAGATCCATCTGATAAAGCGCTTACTGAAGATGAACGAATATATACGTATATAAAATATATGCTTTTCCTGGTCAAGGATACACAATCAAGGCATGAAAGACGAGCCCTTCTTTGACGGTACCATGTCAGCGAGAAGGAAGTCAACAGTTGTAAAGAAGACGGTCATGACTGTAACAGATCTGTAATCCGTGTCTCAGTGTATAAAGTGTATTTGGATCCATGCATCCCTGCAGTCTCAGGAATAAAAGTACTTTTCCTGGTCATTGGTGTGTTACTGTGCTCAAAGGTGTGCTGTTCTACCTGGAAAGGCGCACGTGATGTTTCGCGTAAAGCCTCACACCCGTGTTCCTCCCCAGTGACGTACCTCACATTATTTTCAGGGTTCACTACATGAAGGCACAAAAGATGTCTCCTTGGTGGTACCATGCCAGCGCCAATATTTCTCAAGAGTGTACAAGAGGATGCTCATGACTGCCGGAGCTCTGAAGTCCTTGTCTCATGTCAGTCAGTGTATAAAGTGTATTTTTAAAAAGTGCTCAGTGTGTAGGCTGTGTGATTTGACACAGACCCCAGCTGGCTGCCTTGCTGCTGATTGATTTCTCTCTGAAACACTAGTAGTGATAAGTGCAGCACCGTTATTAGCTTTTTTTTTTTTTTTTTTTGTACACTACACGTATATAACGTTGAGCTGGAGTGTGGACTTGAAAAAAAAAAAAAAGCCCAGATCCAAGATTCAGAATAAATATAAAACCCAAGTCGTTGACATTACTAAGCAAAATGTCTTTCACATAAAACATAATCAGGATTTTGAGTGAGATGGATATGTAGAGCTCCTGTACGAGAAGCTAAACCTTTCCTTTAAGCTAGCTCAGTTATTCCAACCCAACCTCTGCTAACATTATATTCATAATAATAATGATAATAATAATAACAACACTAAATAAACTGGCTTTAAAGAAGTGTATGAGCTCTGAGGAAAGACGGGAGGGTTACGTTGAGATTTATTTAACACCAAAACAGGATGAAATCTTGTTTCTGGAAGGAATTGACACAGAGATGAATAAAAAAAAACACAAGACGCTTTGAGATGGCTAGGAAATGAAGTCGAGACCGACAGGAACTAGAACAAATAAACACAAATAAGTAAAATAAACAAACAAACAAAAAAACTGCTGCTTAGCCTCGCTGGCTAACAGTCATTATGCTAACTGTTAGCTAGCTAGTTAGTTAGCTAGCTTGGGTGGCCTGACCCGTGAGAAGAGAGAGAGAGAGAGAGAGAGAGAGGGAGAGAGAGAGAGGAAAAAAAAACCCACGAATATTCAACACAACAAAAACAACTTAGCTTCCAGTATATACATACCGTATTATTATCCCGTCGCTGAGAGACATGGAGGCCTGCATAACATTCCCCAACACAAGCCGCCGGGTTTTCAGTCGAGGCTGGCTGATTTACAAAACTAGGAACCAGAGAAATGTCTCAAACCTGGGCCAAAATGAAGAGGGGGCGCTAATGCTAATGCTAATGCGCTAATGCTAATGCTAACGCTAACGCTAGTGCAGCTGAGAGGAGAAGAGAATTGACGAGAGGCTGCTGCTGCTGCTGCTGGTTTTTTTTTTTTTTTTATTCCTCCCTGAATAATTCTGTTTTTATCTCCCAAACTGCACTCCGACACATCCTCCCGGTTCCGTCTGAACTTCCGACTGGTACAGGATGAAGCCAAAAATCCGTTTGGGGCTCGCTGCAATTCGGCTCTGTCCCTTTAAAAATAAAAATAAAAAGCTTCCCCCATCAACTGCCTTTTGCTATGTGTGTGTGTGTGTGTGTGTGTATGTGTGTGCGCTTCACTCTGGGCTTTGGGATGGAAAGATGGAGCTTTCACCCCGCGCGCGCGCGCCCCCGCCAGGAGCCCAGAAGAGCTGTAGATGGACCACAATGCACCGGGGCGTGACAGGACACAGGCCCCATCCTGCCGGTCCATTAGGACCTCTTCCAGTACCGTGGTTCTGAAATGTGGTACAGCAGCAGAATCGACACCGAGACATGACCGACCTGATTATTCTCTTTATTCGCTTGCAGTTTCCTGGTCAGGGTCACGGTGGAATCCCGGGAACGCTGAGCATCCCAGATCCAGCGCAAGACACCGTGCACTCATTCATTCACACCTAGAGGGGATGGAATGTACCTGGTCTGCACAGTGGGAGGGAACCCGGAGAACCCAGAGGGAACCCATGTAAACATGGGGAGAACGTGAAAAACCTCCACAGAGAATAACCCAAGCTCAGGATCGAACCGTGGACGAGGACCACACTGTGATGGCTAGATGACTGGGTCAGAGTATCTCCAGAACAGCAGGTCTTGTGGCGTGTTCTCTGTATACAGAGGTTAGTACCTACCACAAGTGGTCCAAGGAAGAACACCCAGTGAACCAGCGACAGGGTCATGGGCTCCCAAGGCTCGCTGATGTGATTCCACAGAAGAGCTACTGTAGACCGGTCAGAGTGCCCATGCTGACCTCTGTCCAAGTTTGAAAGCTCCTACAATGGGCATGTGAGCATCAGAACTGGACCATGGATCAGTGGAAGAAGGTGGCCTGGTCTGAAGAATCACGTCTTTTACATCATGTGGACGGCCGTTTGCATGTGTGTCCACCAGGATGCACTATGGGAAGAAGGCAAGTCAGTGGAGGCAGTGTGATGCTCTGGGCAACGTTCTGCTGGGAAACCCTGGGTCCTGGACTTCATGTGGATCTTATTTTGAGACGTACCACCTACCTAAACATTGCTGCAGACCAAGTACACCCCTTCATGGCAACAGCATTCCCTAATGCAGTGGCATCTTTCAGCAGGATAATGCGCCCTGTACACCCACACTGTAAAAATTGTTCAGGAATGGTTTGAGGAACAGGACAAAGAGTTCAAGGTGTTGACTTGACCTCCAAATTCCCCAAATCTCAATCCGATAGAGCATCTGTGGTACGTTCTGGACAAACAAGTCCGATCCATGGAGGCCCGACCTCACAACTTACAGGACTTCAAGGATCTGCTGCAACGTCTTGGTGCCAGATACCACAGCACACCTTCAGAGGTCTTGTGGAGTCCATGCCTCAATGGGTCAGAGCTGTTTTGGCGGCACAAGGGGGATCTATACAATATTAAGCAGGTGGTTTTAATGTTATGGCTGATCAGTGTGTGTGTGTGTGTATATTAACAATTGGAGGGGTCACTAACTGCTGAAAGTCTACAACATGCATCATAACTGTGATTATTTTTTAAAAATGTATTTAAAAACAGTATATTATATTCTAGAATAACTAATAAACAGTGATATTTCTGAGAAAAAAGTCCATAAATTGTGTCTCTCCTATGTTTTACTACAGCTTGTACTTTTGATGACCTCCTCTCAATCCCAGTCACCGACGCTGCTCAAACCGGAAGTGCATATCTATGACGCGACGCTGGTTTCCGGTCGCTTTTAGGCGGCGAGTTTTCAGCTCCGGGGGCATTTCTGTCTTGAAGTTTCACTACTGGGACATTTTGTTTCTGTTGAAAAATCCTGTAAGCAACCAGTAAGTGAATATTTTAGGATTTGGGATAATCTGGGGTTAGCTAAGCAGCTAGCTGAGCACGCGGCACTGGGTCGCGCGCGCGCTGTGATGTGCTGCAGTGTTGCTAGATCTCTCCAGCTCTTTTGGAAAACTGAAGACTAATCAACAGATGTGCTGTTTTCAACAGGTTTTGTTTGTGGTACCTGAGCTTCCTTTATTTCCTCCTGCAGCACCATGAGCAAGCGGAAGTGCGGGGAACAGCAGCTGGCTGTGGGAGAATGTGTGTCCCAGGTTAGTGCTGCTTCAGTGAGGGACAGCAGACCTGCACAAGCCACAGTGCATGCAGTGTCTTACACTCAATATCCTCAAAATACTGAAAAACATCACATATATTAGTGATCACTCTGCTGTCTTTCCCCAGATAGGGCATACAGCTGAGTGCAAAAGTTTGCACTCCCTTATATATATATATATATATATATATATATATATTCTGGATAAAAAAGCAACACTTACCTCTGTGCTACACATGATCAACCAGAAATGAAATGTTCTGCACAACAAAAAAGGGTTGCAAAAAAAAAAAAAGTTAAGAGTTTTGTCATCTCCAGAGCTGATTAAAAAAGCAGTGAATGATCTCTAATATCATACATTACAATTATTTTACTTGTAATAAAGAAGGAACATCTATCTACGAAACTAACATACTAAATGTCTTGGCATAAATTACATTTTTTGGTCTTCATTGTCAATTCAATTTTATCTGTATATGCTTTAAATAATACACGTTTTCACAAAGCAGCTTTGCAGAAATGTGGATGTAGATTTAGATTTTGTCCAAAATCCAAAATAATGCATGTATAAATATATTTGTAATAGACACAGTGATTTTATGTATGTGTACTTCATAAGTATTAGATTATTTAGGTGTGTATATATATATACACACACACCTAAATAATCTAATACTAATCTAATGAAGTTAATATTAGATAATAATAAAGAAGCAATAGGCTGTCAAAAACAAACCAGGAAATATAAATAATAGCAATGACAGAAAGAGGAAAATAATATAAAAAGTTATATAATAGTATATTTAATGTAGAATATACATAATAATATAATCGGAAATGGAAAGACACATGGCAGTAAAAGTAAGGCAAATAATAAAAGCTAAAGTGGGAAAAAAAAAAAAAAGTTTTTATTTGTTATCTATTTAGTTGTCTATTTTTAATCAGTGATGGATGGAGCCTGATGATTGTGTGAACGAGTGTTCCAGCTCATCGGTGCATAAAAACAAAAGGCTACTTCACCACTCTTTTTTTTTTCCATTTTTTGTTTCATATGTGGAATATGGAGAAGGTTAATGCTAGATGATTTAAAGGCAGTATTTGGAGTAGTTGATAAGGCATTCAGAGATGTATGAAGTTGTTAATTAGGAATTAAAAAACTAGAACAGTCAGTTTTATTGGAATTAAATCAGTTAAATCAGATGAAAAACAAATTATTATTTTTTTCCCCAAATCCCAGAAAAACCCCAAATCCAGCATAGACGTTTTTTTTTTTTTTTTTTTTTTTTTTAATTAAACAGAATTACATAAATTTCTTGTAGGAATAAGGATAGAAGATGGTTCAGTAGATATTTCTCTAAATATAAATGTTTGTAGAGGAATGGCTGGAGTACGCTTTAAGTTGTTTTAAACTTATATCTGCTATCTGCTACCATCTGCACTGTGATTAGTACTTTTGATCCTGTTATGTCTGCAGGTCCAGAGAGTACTGAGGGAGCGGTTCTGTCACCAGCGGCTTCCGCATAAACCCGTGGGCCTGGAATCACAGTACAAGTGGGTTTTTACAACAGAATACACTCATATCAGGTTTCCGCTAAGACTGCAGTCCTGGGAGCAGGCATGTATATGTTGTAAAAGTGTATGATATACTGTGTGTGTGTGTGTGTGTGTGTGTGTGTTTGCATTAGGCACCTGTTGGAGCTGTTGAGGAGGACAGCGGTTCACGGTGAGAGTAACTCAGTGCTTATAGTCGGTCCACGTGGATCTGGCAAAACTATGGTACGAGTATGTTTGTGTGCTACTGCTATTGTACAAACGCAATATAGTACTTTTATACTAACCTGAGTTTTTGTTTTTGTGTGTCCAGCTGCTACGTTGTGCTCTCAGAGAGCTGCTGGAGTTGCAGGAGGTGAAGAAGAATGTTCTGCAGGTTCACCTGAGCGGTGGGTGATGTTGCAGCGTGTGTTTAAAAGACGCTGTTGGTTTAGTCACGGCTTCATTAATCGCTGTGCGTCTCGTGCAGGTCTGCTGCAGACAGACGATCGGATCGCTCTGAGAGAGATCACACGCCAGCTTCAGCTGGAGAACGTCGTAGGAGACAAAGTCTTTGTGAGTGTCTTTGAGCATCCCTGGACTTTGGACATCTCTGTGATGTGTCTTACTCAGTGATGGGAAATGGTAGTGAGACTGTGCTTGGTTTTGCAGGGCAGCTTCGCAGAGAATCTGGTCTTTCTGCTGGACGCTCTGAAGAAGGGTTGGTTCTCTGTCTTTGCTTTTCTTACATTTTAAATTTGCACCACTTTTTAATGTTTACTTGCTCATCACTACCCTGGTGTTCAATATGAGAGTGGGATGAGTGGCTCTTATTTGGGGCACAACTGAAGCTGCATGGTATATTACCAAAATAATTTTTTTTGGGGCGCTATCCGCCCTCTTCTACATACATGAGCTCTTAGACACCCATGATTGGCTAGTGTCGCTGTAATTGACAGTGGAGAGAGAGTCAATTTAATTGCTAACACTAGCTCGGTATATAGGTGTTTAGGTAATTTGCAGGATGTCTGGCTGATGCACATTATTCAATTCAATTCAATTCAATTTTATTTGTATAGTGCTTTTAACAATGAACATTGTCTCAAAGCAGCTTTACAGAACATAAGAAACAAAAAAAACCTGCAAACAGAAACAAAAACATGCAAACAGTCCTTGATGTTAGACAAAATTATCCCTAGTGAGCAAGCCTGAGGCGACTGAGGCGACTGAGGCAAGGAAAAACTCCCTTAGATGATATGAAGAAGAAACCTTGAGAGGAACCAGACTCAAAAGGGAACCCATCCTCATTTGGGTGGCACTGGAGAGTGTGATATGAAGACTGTCCTTTCTGCATTTATGTATAGTCATGTAGAATTTTATGTGTATATTAATTTGGAGGTTGTTCTCTTCGTCAAAGTCCACATAGGGTTGGCAGTTAATTATGATTAAGTAAGAAAAAAAATCATAATAGCAAACATCAAGTTGTTTGATATGATTTGACACTGAATTACTAGACTTCCATAACAACCATAAATAAACCCATAGAAACACTCCTCAGTGGCGAGCAGAGAGACTGTGATCGTAAGATTTTCTAAGAATTGTAATAATATCACAGTCATTCATGGCTGGTAGTCCAAGAGATTATTTTTTCCCCCTTTGCTCTCTGGATGAACAGGTTGGCATTTTTCTTTGCTCTGTTTATCAAAGCTACACCGGCCAATCACAGGCGAGTCGTGTGTACTGCTGCGATTCTTCTCGTATGGCGTTACATGAGCAGCAGTTCTAAAAGAGTGCCAGCGTCACATGGTTCGAAAGAAGTGATAATGAGAGAAACTTGGGAGTGAATGAATTAGGATTAAAAAAAAAGAAAACACTGATATTAGTGTAAGTGACAACAGATTGCTCTCTGTCTGTCTTTGTGTAGGTGATAAAAGCAGCAGTCGCCCGGTGTTCTTCATTCTGGAGGAGTTTGATCTGTTTGCGCATCATAAGAACCAGACCCTCCTGTATAACCTGCTCGATGTTTCTCAGTCCGCTCAGGCTCCTGTAGCTGTGGTGGGCCTCACCTGCAGACTGGTGTGTATATACACACACATTCACATTTTTATATACCTTCATTCTCTGGGCAAAACAATGTTCATAAAAGCTCTGTATGTGTTTTTTTTTTTTTTTTTTTTTTTTTTTAAACAGGACGTGCTTGAGCTCTTGGAAAAGCGTGTGAAGTCTCGGTTTTCCCACAGACAGATTCACCTGTTGAGTTCTCTGAGTTTCCGTCAGTATCAAGACGTTTTTCGGTCTGAGCTCACGCTGCAGGACGACTTCCCTGACAGCAAGTTCTCTCAGGAGTGGAACCTCAGCATCTCGGTACAACACACAACACTGCAAACTGAACTAAAGTGTCACACTGGTAACATGTGAACTAACACTTAACTTACTAGGATTAGGAATAAAACACTTGGAGGAGTGCTGCTACAGGAAAATAACCAATGATGGGGTGGAGTGATGCGGCTAGACATGAAGTGCAGTTACTGTTACCATCCCAGAGTTGACTGATTTCCGAATTCCAGCATGTTTTATTCCTCTTATACCACAGCAGCTTGCTAACTATTACAATTTTTATCTTGAAGAAAGACATGTCATAGTTGTTAGTTACATTTAATGTTGTGGAACGTCTGCAAAACAAGTTTCTTCGTCACTTACGTTACAGCAGCAGGTCATTGCCTCACCAGCGTCTCTTTTTCCCTCTTTCTTTAAGTTACTAAGACAAAAAAATGCAGCTCTTCATGTTACCACCTAACAGAATTATTTACATGATTTAAAAAAAAATTGTTTTCCTGTTTTCTATATTGTCAAATACTTATTTATATTTTTCATCCTCTTTATCTATTATTCTGTATCACTTACAACTCCTGTGTTTCTCATTTATCAGCTTTTAACATTTTCTTGACTGTAGCATGCTTTATCATCCCCCATCTTCCTCACCGCTTATGATGATGAGTGGGGAGTTTTGTAATTATCTAATTCTAATTATCACTGTGGGCTATAATACGACTATAATAGTTGAGCACAATGATTATCCAGATACTGTGCAGGCTTTTAAGACACGCCCACTCGTTTTCATGTGGAGAAAAACAAAGCGGTACGTGAGCAGAATGAATAAATGTGATCGATATGACAAACTATAAAAAGTGATAAACAAAGCAAGGCAGTTTAATGATTAAATGATGTCATATAAATAAAGTTATTCTATTAGAATAAAAAAATAGGAGTGTAAAGGTTAAACAGTTGAAACTGGTGTACTTATCAGAGAAATTTGATTGCAGATGTGCATCTTTTTATTGCTAGTGTACTGTTATTTAAATATGAATGAAATTAATTTTTCTCAGTCTCTCAGTGAAGGAGGTGCGGTCTTTCAGTCCTAGTAAAGGAGCCAATACTCCATCCATCCATCTATCTATCTATCTATCTATCTGTCTATCTGTCTATCTATCTACTTTTACTTAAATTAAAATTCAACTGTGCAATATTGACTTTCCTCACATTGTATCTCATTGAAACAGCTCTAAATGCTTTAAGTGAATCTTTTATACAGCATATTGATCACTGTTGATGGCTTACAGATGTTTAACTAAAATTGAGTAGTAATTCTCTCTCTCTCTCTTTTTCAGAAACTGTGTGAGGACAAGTCGGTGGATGAGATTTTACAGAAACATTATAACTCCTGTAAAGATTTCCGCTCACTACACTCACTGCTGGTGAGAAGAGCTATCCAAAAAAAAAAAAAAAAGACCTGCACCAATGTGTTGTCTCTGTTCGTTTCCTAAAGCAGTAGATCCTGACTCGGTGTGTGTGTGTGTGTGTGTGTGTGTATGTGTTTTCTCAGTTGCTGGCAGTGAGCCGTGTCTCTGTCTCAAACCCGACCCTAAGAGCTGTAGACCTACTGGAGGCCAGTCGAATAAGCTCAGCTGACTCAAAAGGCAACATCTTGCACGGTGAGATTATCAAGCACACAACCTAGTCTAAACAAATGTTAAAATTAAATACACAAACAGCTGAACAGCCCATCGCAGTTCACATACAAAATAAAGCGTGAAATATTATTATAAGTGCCTCTCAGACATTTTGAGAAGCTATTAATAGTTATGGCTTTAGGTGTAGATACACAAATAGATTATTTCAAAAAGAAAAAGAGGACTGCTTTGGATACAAGAAATAATAATAATAAAAAAAAAACCTTCACCTGACTCTTTGCATTTTCTCCGCTCAGGTCTGTCCATCCTGGAGTTGTGTTTGATTATCGCCATGAAGCATTTGAACGATATCTACGAAGGAGAGCCCTTTAACTTCCAAATGGTTCACAACGGTATCACTCAACGTTTCTACAATACGATAACAAGAAGCACAAATCCAAAATGATCTTACTTAAATAATAAACAATGAGTACAAATATAAAAATCATTTAAAACGTGGATAAGAAAATTCATCCAGAATTTTGTGTAGACTAAAATCAGTGAACACCTGCAATGAAGTCTTCACAGATGTTTATTCAGTGTGTCATCACACCACGTTGTGTAGAGACGGATTCATTACACCCTGTGGGTGATCTTCATCTATAAGTGAAGTCACTTTAATGTGACGCTTCACTGAGCCAAAACGTCTCATTTGGCAAAAAGTCCTCGACTCCTCCTGTCGTCGTTTTCATTCCTCGTTTCGTCAAAGGGAGAAGTGAGGAAAGGAAAACGACGAGGAGCAATTAAAAAAAATAATAATAAGATGCACCCACAAAACCACACTTTTTTTTTTTTTTTTTGCATGGATATGTATGAAAAAAGGAAGAATATGCCAGGAACAATATGTTGTCTCGTCTTTTCTCCTCAGAGTTTAAGAAATTTCTTCAGAGGAAGTCTCACTCCATCCATAACTTTGAGAAGCCGGTGGTGTTTAAGGTGAGACTCTAAAATCTGAACTCACTTATGCACAATTTTCATCACTAAACAGCTTTACAGTCTCAATCTTTCTTTAAAAATGCCTGGATGCATAAATGATCCAGTGCTTTTCACATTACATAACATTATTTTTACTGCCTTTTATTAATATTGATGATAATCAGAGTAATGTCTTTTAAGGGACTTTATTATGCAAGGAATAAAACGCCTACGTATGAGCTGTTATAGGAAATTAATCAACAGCAGGATGGTGTGATGCGGCCCGACACAAAGCGGACTCACAGTTACCACCATCACATTGATTATTTCCCTATAACAGCATGTCCTGAAGTGTTTCATTCCTCTTATACCACAGCAATTTTCCCCACATCATTTTTGTAATTGTATAGTATTATACTGTATATATTAAAGAATGAGAAGTTCTACTTTTTTTTAAAAACAGTTTGTAGTTACATTAAATGTTGTGGAACATTCGCAGTTACTTCCTATTATCACTTACATTATAGCAACTATAAACAATTGTTCACTCACGTTCTCATGAAATTAATAACACTTTCCCGTGGAGGAAAACTTCGTTTCAGCTTTCCCTCTGGCTGTTACAAAGCTCTGACACTGGAGACTCCTTCCATAAATGTTAAATAAATGTTTCAGCCAACACTATAGTCAGACCGGCAGTTATCGAAAACTCATCATCATCTTCTGACCAATCAGATTTGACACTTTGAGCTGTGGTATAAGGTAAAATCATGGCAATTCTGTTACTTTATTACCTGTTATATCTGTATATATTTTCTGTCTCAGATGTATTAAGAACATGGCTGTTTTATGACGTTTAAGGCTCCACAGGGTGTATGTAGTTAAAAATTGATATTGCCATTTTCTTTTCGGTGTCAGGACAGCAATATAAATGAAAATCTCCAAAGAGAGATTGATGGACCTCATGGAGTTAGAAACTTAAATCCCACACAGCTCTGCTGCCATCTAGTGGACAACTCTAAACATGACAATCGGGATTTTACCCAGCATGAAGCATTAGACTAAAATTAAAATATAAACAATAAAAAATACTTTACAGAAACTTTATTAAGTACACCTTACTGTACACCTTACAACTGACTGTTGCCCATTGCTCATTATGCACAGACTTGACCTGAGGAGATATTGAAAATCGAAGGAAGTAGTAGTACCGATTCTTAAAATGCACTCGGTGGAATCAAGGAGAGAGGATGTAAGCAAATAGCATAAAAGCTTCAGCACTTCTAAAAATTAATTGCAATAAATTATACAATAATAAGAACCACAAATACATAATTCATTGTATTTGTATTTAAAATGTGTCTTAATTAAAAACAAACTGCCATAAGAGACAGGTGAGGAGGAGGTTCTTGTTTAGGCTGAAACTGAGGTTAACTGAGATTGTAATAAATTTTGTGTATATGCAGATTTGTTGCAGCTAAATCGCTTGAAAGTGATGTTTCAGTAAGTAAGAACGTCTTGTTTGTTAAATACTCTAGTCCTTGGTTCCTCAGATGGCGGTGCTAACAAGCTTTTAAACACTGTACATGTGACCACTTCAGTACACACATGTACCTTTTTGTTCCATATTATAGGTACACAGTTAGAGACCTAAAGTCCAACTCCAACCTGAAACACATTAAATATGTTTATAATGAAATATTTAGTGATTCTGGTGTAAATTTGTTGGTTGGTGCTGTATTTTCTTATGCCTCTGAGGTTAGCAGGTGTGTTCCTCTCTGAGCGTGATGACACTGATGGTGGTAGTTACATGAAAGTTGAAGCTTTGGAAGCTGATCTGTTTGAGCAGAATGGACAGATGAGGAGGTTTGAGAGCTGGACAGAGTAAAGCATTAAAGCGCCGCTGCATCACTCTCTTTAAATAGAGATGACAAGGGCTAAATCCCACTATCAGCAGATAGATGAATGGCATTGTGGGTAATGTAGGACACTTTAATGAAGGTGAAACTAGACCAGGTCAATAAAAGAAGTTTAAACTAAAATAAGTTTTGGATGCTGCTGAAGATCACGTTAATTATAAAGATTAACATTCGGGGTGGATTTTTCCTTTACGCTCATATACAGAGTGTGTTAATCATCCTCTACAGTTCATCAGTGTGGACACACAAGCACATGTTTAAAATCCTAGAAACACTGCTGCACCTGAACACTTGGACCAGAAGCATACACACTCCCATGAATTAAAGGATGAGAACAGGCACACTGCTTTAGCTCTGGGTTTGTATGAGAGCATGTGCACTGAAACACACCTCCAAGCTCCAGCGCACGTGAATCAGCTGATCAGTTAATTATCAGGTTGAATCAGGTGTGTTAGAGCAGAGAAAACACACACAGCTGTGCAGTTCGGCAGCTCTTTATGTGCCGAGTATGAGGACCCTGATTTAGCTGATGTGATAATTATATCATTACAGATAATACAGTCTAATTGTGTGTGTGTGTGTGTGTGTGTGTGTGTGTGTGTGTGTGTGTGTGTGTGTGTGTGTGTGTGTGTGTGTGTGTGTGTGTGTGGGGTACATACCGTAGGCATTCGAGCACTTGCTGCAGCTGGAGTTGATCCGGCCGGTGGATGGCGGAGTGTGTAAAGTGCAGAGGGAGTACCAGCTCATGCGTCTCATGCTGGATCACACACAAGTGATGGAGGCTTTGCAAAGATACCCACAATGCCCCACTGATGTCAAACAGTGGGCCGTCTCCGCCTTTGGGTGACGCTTTTCACCTTTATGTCCTGTGTACACATCATGCACTTAACACTTTTTTTTTTTTTTTTTTTTTGTAAATGAAATCATTTTCACTTTTTTGTATTTTTGTACACTTATCTCTCACAACATAAAGGCACCTGCTGTTACAGTGAGCTTACAGAGAGTCTGTTAATCAGGTATTTAAAAAAAGCCTTAAAGTGTGTGAACACCTCAGCAGAGTTGCTGGCGTTTCTCACTTTGTGTGTGAAAACTGGAGGAAAAAAAAAAAAAGTGAAGTGTGTCAGAGGAAGAAGTGCATTTGCTGCTAATAAAATCAGATCCACAATAAGAAAAAGGAAAGTGCTTGAAAAATGTTAATGTGACAGACAATAAAGGAAGCGAAGCTGAAGAACAAAGTTTCCTGCTTGCTTAGTATTTTACGTCTTAAACTAAATTGCTGGATCATTAGATAGACCTCACTTATAGGTATAAAATTACTGACTGTATTCCATCATTTGTGTTATCAATCAGTGGAAAGGGACCACACTGAGTGTTTGTGTGTGTGGGTTGCTAGTACAAGTCTCTTAGCTGTAACGTCATTGAGGGGGTTGTAAACACAGTGTGTGATTACTGTACATTTTATTAGACCTAATCTGGGCCACCTTGGAGGTGCACAGAGTCTATAGTGCATCTTTTTCCAGGCACAATTTGTGTAAACTGACTTTGAGTACTTTCTGTGTCAGCTTCTGATCAGTTCCACCATCCGAATAATACCTGCTCACTGACGGACACACAGTATTACAACAGATGGGCATGATACAGTCAGAAATTACCTATAGTAAACCCATAAAGTGACCAATATGATGTTTATTTTACAGCTGTCATAGGTTATCTTACTTGTCTAAATGTGTCTGTCAGGTCCAGTGTTAATAAGGTTCCTCAGTCATACTAGGTGTTTCAAAACCTTCATCTATGTAAAATGTGTGAAATAAACGGTTGAAAAAACGCAGCTGTGTTTCAGAGCTGCAGTACCTAAGATGTTAAGGTTAAAACATTATACCACAGTGCTACTGAATTCTCAGTTCTGATTGGTCAGATTCATTTTCTATAACAGCACGGCTTAGACATGTGATGGCAAAATACAAAAAAGTGTGAAGATGGTGATACGGTGAAGCTTTCTGTGAGGAAGGAGTCTCCAGTGTTAGCACTGTGAATAAGATTCGGTAACACGACACGCTACATGTTGGTCTTATTAACTTTGAAAGGAAAAAAAAAAGAGCCTGTTTGAAAGAATGACCCTTTATAGCTGCTAGAATGCAAATGATAACGGGAACTAACTTGCTTCAGGGACGTTCCACAACATTGAATGTAACTCAACTGATAAAAAAAAAAAGTACAATGGGTCATTCATTAATAAATAAAAATTGTAAGTGTTGGCAAATTGTGATGTAAGAGGAATAAAACACTTCAGGATGTGCTGCTATAGGACAGTAGTCTTCAGGGTGGTAACAGTAACTCTGTTTTGCACTGGGCTGCATCACACCACTCAGTCGTTGATTATTTTGCTATAACAGAATGCCCCGAAGGAGTGGCTCCTCTCTCTTTACAGTGTTTCAAAACCTTAATGCAGTCCCTAGTCTAAACTGTTGTAGTGTAAAAGAGATCTAAAAAAAAAAAGCCTGCAGTATCTACTTTCATAGCTGGCTAAAGTTAAAACATCACTAACTCCTTCAAACGTGAAGGTAAACTTAGATATGCAAAGATTATCACATAGAATACACACAGATGCAGTGTAAGATTGTTGACAAAAGAGTCTGAAGTGCACTCATGCATTTCTCAGTACATCTGGTGTGCAGGTCTCAAGCGAGTGAAAAGAGAATTATCTCTCATCAGTTGTACACCTTGAAAATTCACAAAATGTACATTTAAAGGCTTGGC
This sequence comes from Pangasianodon hypophthalmus, assembly GCF_027358585.1. NCBI lineage: Eukaryota > Metazoa > Chordata > Actinopteri > Siluriformes > Pangasiidae > Pangasianodon > Pangasianodon hypophthalmus. The sequence continues at coordinate 31,213,655 of NC_069711.1, read as the reverse complement.
AGGTATCAGCTATGGTTTATTTTTGTAGGCTTTATCACTTTAATGATCATGAAAAAATATGTGAAACCCGTGATATCTGTTTTCTATACACCAGCAGTGAGTTCTTTTCCTCTGCGTCGGTCTTCTTCTCATCTCCCCGGTGTCTCATTAAGTGGACTATCAGTGTTTGGTGAGTAGTGTAATGTGTACGGCTAAAAAGAGGCCGGCGGGTTTTAATGTGCCGGTTTGGATTACCTTAAACGCTCCGGACTGAGCTAATGGTCGGCCCTGAATAGGGACAATGTCATTTGTTTGGTCCTGCTGCTTCTTCTGGTGTCCTCATCCACAGGCAAGGGAGAGAGAGAGAGAATTGACCAGAGGGATAAAATAGCCACTCTGCACAGGGAGAAGAGTCTCATGTTACACACACAGCTCGAAATCTTTAAAGCCATCAAACCGCTCTCACTCTCTCACTCTCTCTCTCTCGCACACACACGCATAATAAACTTCAAAAAACGTGATATCACTTAATGCATCACACGGCTATTAAAGACCTGAACCACTTTTATAACCTAAAAAAAAAACAAGTAAGAAATAAAACACTGAGACATGCTGTTACAGGAAACTAATCAATCAACAACCGAGTGGTGAGATGAAGCAGAGTTACTCTTACCACACTTTAAAAAAAAAAAAATCAATTTATAGTTACATTTAATGGTACAAAACAAGTTATCACTTACATTATATCACTTACTTTAAACAGTCGTTCCATCACCAGCCTGTTTTTTCTCTCTCTTGAAGTTAAGAAGCAAAAACACAGCGTGTCACATAACTGAGAAACGGCAAAGCACAAACTTCTCAAACACCGAGCGAGGTCTTCTTACGTAAATGTTAAAGAAACGTCTTTGCAGGAAAAAAGCTTCACCAGAAGCGTATGTTTATACTCTTTTCATTATTAAATAACACGAAAGGCTTAAATTACATTCAACGTCCACTATAACAAATGCTTCTGTTTGCTGTTACTATAGAAACGATAATGCATTAGAACTACGTCATTGCTATACAGATTATTGAAAAATAAAACCAATCGGAATTGAGAATTTAACCAAGCGTCACAACTACGTCATAAAGAACAGAAAAAGAACGTGTTGATTAGAGTCCAACTTAAAATGCACCACAATGACATAACATGCACACCAAATTGTCAGTTTATTAGGTACACTTACCTGAGTGCAAAAGTTTGCATACCCTTAACGACAAAATGGAGACAGTATGTCAGTATGTTACATTTCTTTCAGTTTCAATATTTGATATTGATCAAATATCTTGTTATATAATGTAATTGTTTCCTTCCCAATTAATTTGACATTTCTTTCTCTAATACCTTGTATGCCCACCCTTTTTCTCTGTATGTGGGTGAACTGATATAAATGGAGGTTATCAGGATGCTTTATAAAAACATTTATCGTTTTATTATAGTGTTATTAAATCCTTATCCTGTAACTGCTCATAAATGCCAGAGTGTTTATCAGGGTTTGGACCTGCAGCAATGGCAGGTTGTCTCACACAAACACACACACAAACACACACACACAGAGTGCAGTGTGTCCCCTAAGACCAGGCTGCTTTACAGGAAGCACAAAAATAAACAAGTGTGTGTGTGTGTGTGTGTGTGGGCTTATGCCCCAGGACCAACACACCTCATTGTTCATTTGTGTTAAATGTTGTTTTAGTTTACTAAAGTTTCCAAGCAGGTGAAAAAAAACAACAACAACAATAAAAAAAAAAAACCTTATACCACAGTGCCGAGGAATTCTCGATTCTGATTGGTCAGAAGGTTTGATTAATTTTCTGTAACATCAGATACACACACACACACACACACACAGCACTGTTTATCAGAGCCATGTGGAAAGCAAGGATGAGCACAAACAGGACATGAGCAGCCGGTCGAACAGAGCAGTCACTTTATTGAAGGGAAGAGCATACATTTCAGCTGTACAGTATTTAACAAGCACTCCTTCAAGGCCTGTTCCCAGATCAGAAGCTGAGACTCTGCAGTGCGACAGAGAGAGAGAGAGACAGCGAGAGAACGAGACAGACAGAGAGAGCCGGGCTCCGTCACAGAGGTAATGCGTTTGGGTTTAGAAAATAAAAACACTGCTGGCTAATCTCATGGCAAAGCTCACAATCTGATCTCAAACAACTTTAACCCAGGATCAGATTTGTTGCTTTCTTCACCTATTCCTCACATGAGCCTGGATCACATGGATGGAGCACGGAGATAATCCAAAAACATATCCTGCAATATAGGGCTGCACAATATACTGTTTTTTTAATCATTACTGCAAAATGCATATAAGCTCTAGAACCACAAACTATGTTGTGTCTGGTGAGCATTCTGAACACAGAAATGTTCTGTGGGCGTTTTGTTAGAAGTGGTCAAGTTAAAGGAGCAGTTTGTCATTTTAGAGCCCTCTGCTGCCCGGAAGGTCAATTACAATTGCAATGAAAACATCAACAAGCCTTCCCCTTTTTCCCCAACTGACCCCACCTCTTCCTCTGAAACCACACAGAGTGCTACAGCAATACTGTGCTTTTCTGCTTGGTAGAAAAGCCAATTCACTGAAGGGGAAAGAAGGAGGGATGTGAAAGATGAATTTGCGTCTGGTAGTGCTGCTTCACGTTATCTAGGTGAACTTGTGAATTCATGAGCACTGGCCTTGTGAGCCAATAAAAAAACATAAGGTGGGGCTGTGGTCTCTTTGGCTGGTAAAAAAAAAAATAGGAGTTGGATTTTCACATTGCTGTTTTCTTACTGCTGCTTGCTGCACATCTTGTTTTTGTGGTAAAATTTCTCTTTGCCTGATTTACTGAGGAAGTTTCTTGTTAGAGATGTTGGTGCCTCTGAACCACACATTCCTTGTGGGTTACATTTTGAGAAAAATGAAAAGGGCAGAGCTGAACAGCTCAGAGCTCACTGGAGGCAGAGATAATGCCTAGAATTTCTGAGCTCCAACTAGAAAATAAAAACCGAAATGATTATTTCACATCTAGAAACACTTTAAAACATTACAAACTGCACCTTTAAATGCCTACCCTAGGCTGTTTAGTTTTAATATTAAGATTCTGTCCATATTGTGCAACCCTAGTGCACTACACAGAGTAACATATTAGCTCATGTCCTTTCTAGTAGAGCTGTTTTGGATGTAATCCACATGTTCAGTTCAGTTTGCAAAGCACGACCTTTCAATGCGATTTCATTTGAGTTGAGAAAATTATATATATATATATATATATATATATATATATATATATATATATATATATATATATATATATATATACACACACACATATATATACATATATAGATAGCAAAACACAAAGTATAAACAAAGTAAACCCCATGATTCACAGCGGGGTTTTAAGTGACATTTTCGGGGCTTGACATAAATTAATACGACCCAAATCTAGTTATATATAAAACTGTAACATCTCACTATTGAATAGGCACTTTTTTTTTTATTTTGTATTTTTTAAAAAGGACTATTTTTTGCCTCGTGATTAACTTTGAAAATAAAACAACTTCATGCTATACTGGTACTCTACAACATACGACATTCACACTGTATTTACAGCTATGTGCAGCTTCAGGAGGCCTGCGACGCTCGCGCGGCTCGGCCACGGTCATGAAAAACGAGCAGGCTTGGCTGAAGATGAAAGTGTTACACACTTAGAGCTTAACTCCGCCCCTACTAATAAAACACACACCCTCCCCACTGATGAGCAGCCTGCGCAGCTAATGTGTGTTTTCTGTAATTTCACAGCACAATAACATCTATACACTCCTGTTGCTCCTCAAAATGGTTACAAAATCACACACACACACACACACACACACACACACAATAGCACTAAAGCACCCCTTTCCTCTGCAATACCGTACATAGTGTGATGAGAAACAGTAGTGTGTGTGTGTGTGTGTGTGTGTGTGTGTGTGTGTGCGTGCACGAGAGCCTGGTTCAGTGTTTCTGCGTGTTTATCATCATGTGGAGATCAGTTCTGTATGTATTTAGT